>NW_005843140.1:28619-36739 GCF_000455745.1 Alligator sinensis | reverse complement strand
CCATTCCCCTACAAATGGTTTTTGCATCCACATCCCTGCTTAGCTTCTCACTGGAGTCCTGAGGGTATCATCTATGGAGAAAAAACAGGTATCAGGCACCCAACCACAGTGGCTGACTCTGCTGCTTGCTTGATCCAGGTACACAGGAGAGCCTAGCGGAGAAGGAGCTGCAGTTACTTGTCATGATCAACCAGCTCTCCACACTGAGGGACCAGCTCCTGACAGCCCATTCAGAGCAGAAGAACATGGCAGCCATGCTCTTTGAGAAGCAGCAGCAGCAGATGGAGCTGGCCCGGCAGCAGCAGGAACAGGTAGGCCACGGGCTGGGCCCTGGGGCTTCCTTCTTCCCTATGCCACTTGGCCCCTAGACCATGAGGACCAGGGCAGGTAGTCCAGCCAACCTTTGTTGGGTTTCCCACAGTTTGGGATCTGCCCAAGCCTCACCTCACAGTGGCACGGAGCAGCTAAACTGCCATGGGGCAAGATGGGCCTTTGTCACCTGGCTACTGAGGTAGGGGCAGAAACACAGCAAGGGCTGGGGGAAGAGCTGGACCTTGCTGAAGTCAATAGGCCTTTTGGTTTTGGCTCTAATGGGACCAGGCTTTCACCTCTTCTTGAGCAGACAGCTCAAGATTGACCTTCCCCCCGAATACTGCCCTTTCTTGTGTCCTCCATGCCAACACCAGAAGATGTCCGGGCTCATCTAAGAACTGGAGTACCAAAAAGTCTGAGTTTATCTTGGCGGCCGCTGGCCTCCATATCCCCAAATAACATCTCCAAGTAACGAGTGGGGGACGAATCACATTTCTGTCTGTGCTGAGCTCCCAAGGAGATGGCAGTGAGAGCCTGTATTAAAGTAGATATTTTAATTGAATTAAGCTGAGACTCAGAGCAGGCTTTTCCTCATCTTTAATCATTTTTAAGTAGACTTCCATCTCTCAGACTCTAGTAGGCTGTAAAGAGAAGTAAAGGCTGGCATTACAGTTGACTTGGGAGGTTACATAGGAGATCTGGGCTTGGTTCCTTGTGTGACCATGGAGAAGTCACTCTCTCTCTGTGTATCTTGGTGTTTCTAAGTCTGTTCTCCATGCTGAGTGGGGTTTGGGGGTTGAGGGCTTTTGGGGGTTACAAGGTAATCTTTCTCCCCACCTGTCTATCAGTCATGGTGCAAGGCTGGCAGGGGATAGCATTGCTCTTTCATGGCATCACCTTCAAAGGATGGTGACCATCACCTTGGCTGTCACTAAGAACTGAATCAAATTCCTCTGCACCTGAACTAGAGGCACCACAGCTTGGGTTCAGGACGGAGTTGATGAATGACGCACGCAGACACCCCTGGCTTAGTTAAACCAGTTCAAACACCTGTGTGTAGCTGCTTTTTTATTTCCTCTTGGTTAAGCTTCAGACCGTTCACCCTAAGCCTCTGGCATGGGTATAAGCTAATTGCCTTTTTGCTAAATAGGCCCAACCCTGTGTGTGGACCAAGCCCTGAGACCCTTGCCTGGTAATCGCAGCAGAGTCGCATCTCAGCCAGGCCCAGAGGGGCTGGCATATGGCCTGACTGGCAGCTTGCTGCCATGACCCTGCCCTCAGGAGAGTCCTTTGGTCCTCGGAGGCCCTGTAGACCAACTGTCTGTGCTTTTGTTTTGCCAGTGCTGGGGGGCTGCCCCTCGGAGCCATCCTGCCGGCGGGGAGAGCTCTTGAGGAGGCTCACTGAGCGGGACCGTTCCCACCTTGCTATTAATGTCACTTGGTTCCATTGTCTCCCTCTCTGACAGATTGCCAAGCAGCAGCAACAGCTTATTCAGCAGCAGCACAAGATTAACCTGCTGCAGCAGCAGATCCAGGTAAGAGACAGCTTCCTCTCTGCCAGCCCTGGCATGCTCTTAGTCCCTGCTTAGAGCCCCCTTGATTCTCCATCCCAGGATCCTGGGCAGGGCTCCCACCTGCTCTGTCATGGACGTCTCTCTTCTCCAGCAGGTCAACATGCCCTATGTCATGATCCCAGCCTTTCCCCCCAGCCATCAGTCACTCCCTGTGGCTCCAGATTCCCAGCTAGCACTTCCCATCCAGCCCATCCCTTGCAAACCAGGTAAGGAAGGGATGGCGGAGGGTGGCAGGATTACAGGGAACAGTGGGGGGGAAGGGACAGGTGAGAAAGGCGGCACTGGGGAAAAGTGACTGTCCTCAGAAACAGCCTAGATCAGGGCATCGACCCTTGTGTGCCTTTGCTGGGATTGTGACCTTGGGTTTTGGAAGCTCAGCAAGACCTGGGGCGAGTTGTCTAAGAAGCTAAGTTGGGGCTGGGCAGGGGAGAGCCAGGAGGCTTCTGGGTGTTGGGTGGTTTCTATCAGGCATTGATGTGCCCTTGCCCCCAACTTGGGGTCCTGGCCCTCCTCCCGTTTGCCACTGGGACTCACACTGGGGACCCGGATCCCTCCCTCTGGCTGGTCGATGGTATCTTTGCTGGACCTCGCTGGGCCCCTGCCTCTCCCATCTCTTGATTAACTCTTTGAAGACCCTCTGCTCTCTGTAGCAGTTTCTCTTCTATAGAGGCAGTTTGGGTTTGTCAGTGAGGCCCAGAAGCCTGTACCCTAGCTCCACATCTGTAGAAAGGAGAGAGCAGTCCCTCCTTTGTCTGCCCAGGTTCTTTGGGGGGGTTGCGGTAGTAGTACCTTGCACCCTACAGCCCTGAGCACCATCGGGGCCCAAAGGCACTGCCATAATAGCAATAATAGCAGCACTCCTTAATCATCAGTGCCATGCTAGCAGGCCTGGGGAACATTTAGGTTTCAAGCAGCTGTTATCCCCACTGGCATGAACAACAGCTTTGCCCATCTGTTGGGAGTCCCAAACACAGGGACCTGTGCTAGCAGTGGAGGTCAGGGGCCAATTCCAGGCACAGGCAAGACCAGCTGGCTCATGGCTGCTGTTGTGTCTTCTCCCCCAGCTTCTCTTTCTGCAGTGGAGTACCCAGTGCAGCTCCTACACAGCCCTCCTCCGCCGTCGCTCAAGAGACCCGCTGGCTCCAGCCACCTCCAGATGCAGGTATTGCCCCAAATCTGCTGTCCTCACAGGGCTTGGGGGTCATGCTGGGACACACACCACTTCTGCCTTCTCTCTCCCCGCAACCAGGAGTCTTCACAGCCCCTGAACCTAACGGCCAAGCCCAAAGGCCCTGAGCTCCCCAGTGCCTCCAGCTCTCCCAGCCTGAAGATGGGCAGCTGCCAGTCCCTCACGCCAAATCACGGGGCCACGCGGGACCTGCAGTCCAGCCCTTCCAACCTGCCCCTGGGTAAGAGCACCAAGGTGCACTCTGCAATGATACTAGGGATTGTATCCATGGCAGGAGGGGAGAGAGCAAGGATTTTTGCCTAGACCTTAGGTACCAGACCCATAGCTCAGGGACTTGCTGTGTCTGTACTGTGGAAGGCTCTGGGGACAGGGATGATCCTGCCCCAGGCAGGGGATTGGACTAGATGACCTCTGGACATCCCTTCCAACCCTACTTCTCTATGACTCTAAGACAGCAAGAGTAAAGGATCCATTCTTAAGGAGGAAGCTTCATGCCCACAGCAGTATTAGGAGACAACAAAGTCCCTCAGTAGCCAAGTCCAGAGGGGATCATTGCTGGGGGAGAGAGAGGGAAAGACTGGTCAGGGTTTGGGGGGGCGCGGGGAGATGGATAGAATAGAGACCAAACTTTCTGTTACACCCTCTCACTTCCTTGCTTGCTGCTAATTGGAAATAAAACAAGTTGGAACTCATGGTGGCCTGAGATGTTCCTTAAATAGATGATGGCTTCAGTGCCTGGGGATCGGGTCCTTTCCAGAGGCCTGTCCCAGGGGCTGTGAGACCTTTGCAAGGAGATGGTGCTGGCTCTGACCTGTGCTGTCCTGGGGGTTTATTCTCAGGGTTCCTGGGAGAGGGGGACGCTATCACCAAAGCCATCCAGGATGCCCGGCAGCTCCTGCATGGCCACAGCGGGGCCTTGGAGAGCTCTCTGAGCAACCCCTACAGAGTGAAGGTGAGTGACACCCCAGCTGTGGAGCTCCTAGACTCTGACCCCAGACTGGATGGGAAGGTCTTGGGCCCTGTTGACACTGCTGAGCTCCAAAGCCCAGAAATGGGCCAGTGTAGAAAGGCTGAGCATGTGCTGAGCATGCTCGAGATGTGCCACACTGGACTGTACCCTCAGTTGTCCCCCGCCGCCCACTCTCTGGGTCTTGGCACACACTAGCGGGGAGCAGGAGGGCATGGCTGGCTCCCCGGTGATGCTCCCTGGGCGCAGCATGGATGTAGGCAGACATGTCTGGGAGAAGCCAGCTCTGCACACAGAGCAGGATTCTTGGGGGAGGCTGTGCTCAGATACAAGAGGAGCCCAAGAGAATGGAGACCCCAGGCATTGGATCCCAGAGCTGTTCTGCCATGACACTGCAAGCCAGATGGCCTGCCTGCGGGTGGGCAATGTTGGACCCTCCCCTAGGGAAAAGGTCCCTTGCCAGTAACTCCACTGCCAGCCCACTTCCTTACATAGGCAGCTGGCAGTAACCTCTGCTCTCCATGTGCCTGTAGGACCACATCGGAGTGGACTCCTCCCCAGCTAAAGAGCGGGTGGAAGAGACCTGTGCACACAGGCTGGACGAGGCCATGATAACCTGTGACATGGATGGTAAGGACGCCTTCCCCTGAGCCTGAGATGTGCCATGAGCTGTGAATGCCAATTGCCACAGGGCTTCTTTGGGCCGAGGCTGTGGGTGGCTTCTCCTTTCCTCTTTTTTTTCTGCTCTTCTATACCTTTCCTCCTCTTCCAGACTTTCCCCCCTCTTCTGGTCTTTCCTTTCTCCACCTTGCTCCATCAGCCTGTGCTCTAAAAACAGCTCTCAGTGGAAAACAACCAAGGCTGGTGCTTGTTTGAAGGGTGTGGCAATCTCCTTTGTGGCCAGCCGATCACCTGTTTTCTGCAGCCCTACTCTGGGGTTCTCCATTGCTGATGGAGCATTTGTAGTTTGCACCAAAATGGTGCTTTCTGTATTGTGGGCCGTGTTGTGGGAGCTGCTGAGACAGCTGCCGGTCAAAGGACCCTCCACAAGCCCTGCGGATGCTCCTTGCTCTGAGGGGCAGCTGCCCTTGCTCTGAGCTCCAGTTGTACACCTTCCTTGAAGGTGAAGAAGGAAAATACTGCTTTGGAGCTGAACCGAGACCTATGCACTTTGTTTCATCCAAGCTCTTTGGAAGTGTCCCCTCCTGCTTAGCTCAGGTGCTGCCTTGTTCACCCGGAGACCTCGGGAGCTCAATATTGAGATGTGCTGAGCCCCCCGTGGATCCAGAGAAGTGTGTGAGAGCTGCCAATGCTAACACTACAGAAAAAACAGGCTCCAAGGGGCTGAGATTTATTTTCCTAGAGGGCCTGAGAAGCCACAGGTCCAGTCGGGGAAACAGGCTGATGGGACCCTGGGTCTCTGTGGTTGGGCTGCTAAGAATGAACTTCCAAACTGTGAACAGACATTTGGTCTTGTCTTGCAAGTGAGGTGGGATTTGAGCCTCCTTCTCCATGGGGGCCTGTGAACAGTGCCTTTGCCCTCTTTAAAACACTTTCCAAGCTGGGAGAAGTGCCTGGCTGCTTCATTCCCTTGCAGGTTGTATTGTGTCCTTGCTTTCCAGGCCTCCTAACTGACTCTTCCTTGCTGTGCTCCCTCAGGCTCACGGCACTTCCCTGAGTCCAGGAACAACAACCACATCAAGCGGCCCATGAACGCCTTCATGGTCTGGGCCAAGGACGAGCGGCGGAAGATCCTGCAGGCCTTCCCAGATATGCACAACTCCAGTATCAGCAAGATCCTGGGTAAGTATGTCCCATGGAGGAGGCAGGTGTGGTGGGAGCCCTCTGCCCTGGTGCTCAGGGGAGGGATGGCTGAAAGCACTGGAGTCTGGGCATGTTGGAGACGTGCTTCTTCCCATTTACCCCTGCCTCTGACCTGCTGCTGGGAATAGATTACAGACTTCCTGACACTAACCATTTTCCTCCCAGAGCCATTATGCCCAGTGAGATATTCCTCTTGTAGATGCTTGTTTTGCACTGTCACGGTGCTAAACCAGAGTGTTCCTGGCACCATTTTGCCTTAAGCCATAGACAGTGGATTGGAGATTTTGGATGAAAACACAGCCCATAGAGCGCAATCTTGTATTAGCATCTCTGGCAGGCTTGCACCCTTCTTTCTGCTGCCTGTGTATCAAACCCCTCTGCAGCAGACCTCAACTTCGTCTCAACCATGGTCCCTGCACCGCAGACTTTTGTTGAGTCTCCACGTCGTCCCAGCTTCATGCAGCCCCCACCCTAGCTATTTAAAGACACACGTGCGGTCTCCGAAGAGTCCATCCCAGACTGCTAGCCCGGCACGCTTGAAGCACAGCATAGGGTTTCTGTGGCCTGCCCTCGGCGTGTGCTGTTGATTTGGTCTCACAGCTCCGTTCTTGGGGAAAAAAGCAGCTCCCTTTGAAGGATGGCTGGGCTAGGATCTGATCTGTGACCAATGGCAAACCACAGCGTCTGGGGTATGTCAGGAGTAGACGCTTTGTGGTGTGCTGTCTGCTCACTCAACACCATAGCGGAGCTTTAAATAACTGGTGGGATTCTTGCCGTGGGGGGCCTGTACACGTAGCAGGCGTGTGAGAAGCTGGCTCAGGCACTGGGTCCCTGAGTGGCCTTGAGCCAGGCACCCAATGTCCAGAGCCTCCATTTCTCATCAGCGTGTAAGGGCAGAGCAAGATCTGTTGTGGGGGACAGACCGTGCAGTTGCCTAATGGTTAGGACAAATGCTTCGTGCCTTGGCAGGGCTCTTACTCTGCAGAGCACCCTGTGTCGGCCCAAAGTTAACACGGGGCGGTGCTGCCTGAGCTCTGGATCCATTCTGTCAAGCTGCCTGGCACTGCTGTTTATGCTGGTGAGGAGGAACGTCCTGATTTGGCTACTTCTCCTTTGCCTGGGTGCAAGTGACTCCAGCCCAGCCGTGAGAGAGCTGGCCCATGGTGTTTTGGCGTGAAGGGTAATGAAGCAGAGGCAGAGTAGACTGTAGCCTTGGCATTTCCAGCTGGTAGGTGCGTAGTGTGTGTGTCTCTCAAACTGGTGTTTCAAAGCCAGTGATGCAGGAAGCTCTGTCTCATGTGCTGTGCTGTCCATCTGGTCATGTCCCCCATGCCAGGATCCCGTGTGTACCCACTAACCCCTTCCCTTGTTGTTGTATTGGCAGTGGCCTCTTTTGCCCTCCTTGTGCCTGTGGTCTACTCCAGACTGTCCTCCGTGGATCTGGCCTTGTGCCTTGTGGTTGTGTGTGCGGTTCAAAATGGGTCTGAGCTAGGGATTGGGGCTGCCTGGGAAAGCAGGGGACTAGACTCCAGTCCTTCCAGTCCACTGTGTGTGGCCTTGCTATTAATGGATCATTACCTTGCAGCAAAGGCTTGGCTAGACTAGAGACAGATATGGTCTTCTGTGTGAGGTGCAGTGGCCTGAATTGGAAGAGGGACTTCCCTGGTCCCATCCCTTCCAGTCTGGGGAGTAGGGGAGGAGGCAAAGCATGAGAAGACTGTGGCATGAGCAGTGCCCACTTGTTGAGATGATGGAGGGCAGAATCTTTCAGAGCCGGCTGAGATAATCCTGCACTGAGACCCATCCCCGGCCCTGCCTGCTGCATGCACACGTGCTTGTGGCTGCCATGCAGGTGAGGGACGAGCTCTCCAACAGTCCAGATGGCCACACGTATGTAGCTCCCTTCCTGCCCTGCCAGCATGCAGTAGCCAGCAGCACACCTGGGACAAGTGGCGGAGAGAGCCATGAGGCATCAGAGACACTGGACTTTACTGGGCTGCCTGCAGCTGAGTGGAGTTACTGTGCCCAGGGACTGGGTCCAAAGAGCACTGCAAGGTGTGGGAAGACCTCTTCATTTCACCCTTGCTTTGGGGCATGGGAGAGGAGGGTGGTACAGGCCTTTGGCCCCCAATTCTCCCATTCCCTTGGCATAGGTGATGCTTGATTGTTTTCCCTTCCCCTTCTGCTCCTCCCTGCCCTCTCTGGCCTGCATTCCTCCCACTTTTTTCCCTTCTGGCTCTGGCTCTGGGTGCTG
>NW_005843140.1:23379-28588 GCF_000455745.1 Alligator sinensis | reverse complement strand
ATGCACATCACATGGCAGGCCGGTCTATTTTAGCTGCTGCACCTGCTGGCCATACCTTTCATGAGGACAATGAAGCAGAAGTACAGGACAGAGAGGTGACCAGGAAAGGTCAGGGCTGGGGGAGGGGGTCTCCTTCAGGGCAGGTGGAGCGAGGCCTGGATGGCTGCATTTCAATGGGAATGGGCCCCTGGCATGTCTGGGAGATCCCCGCCATGTCACTTGTGATGGCTTTGTCCCTGTTGAGACCTGCCAGTAACTCTGCACCTGCCAATCAGGGACAAATCACTCAGGTTGGGTGGTACAGCTTGTTTGCATGGGTTGTATGCAAATGTAAAATGCCATTTGCATGTGTTTATCACAGCAGCGCCTGGGCACCCAAATTGACCTGGGAACGCTGGGTCAGTTTTCAGTTGACGCAAGCTCCTGTGTGGACACTCGTATTTCAGTGCCTCTGGATTGTGTTATCTTGCTCCCATGCTGACTTGTTGTAGGGACCTTAAGCAAATCACCCCTTCCCTCTGTGCCTCAGTTCCCCCACCTGTGAAATGGGCATGCAGCAGGTATCACTAATGTTAGCAAAGCACGGCGAGTATTCCCACTGTGGGACCTGCTTTGCTGCTGTTCAGGCTCAGCAGCGGAGAGCAGACACATCTATGCTGCTTTCATAGGAGTTTTGGGAAGTGGTAAGACCCTTCCCTCCAACTTGGTTGTGGCCACAAAGCCTGTGAAGTTTGAACAGGTGATGCCTTGAAGGGGCTACACAGTGCGAAGTCTGAGAGGCATCCAACTGGAGCAGTAGGACAATAACCTACTATTTCTACCTGCCAGCACTCTTTCAGCTCAAGCGTTAGCAGTCGCAGCAGCCCTGTCTGCTGCTGGTTCTTCCCGGTGGCCAAGGCTGTGGTGGGAGTTTCAAAGGTAGCTCAGGCAGTCTGTAAATCTTGCCCCCATCCACTCCCAATATTGTATTGCAGGGTCCCGGTGGAAGTCCATGACGAACCAGGAGAAGCAGCCCTATTACGAGGAGCAGGCGCGGCTGAGCCGGCAGCACCTGGAGAAGTACCCAGACTACAAGTACAAGCCGCGGCCCAAGCGCACCTGCATCGTGGAGGGCAAGAGGCTTCGCGTGGGCGAGTACAAGGCCCTGATGAGGAACCGGAGGCAGGATGCCAGGCAGGGCTTCTTGATAGCGTAAGGCTCCCAGCCATGTGGGTGCATGCGGGGTTCTCCCTGCGTCTGGGAGCAGAGCGCAGAGAGCAGCGCATAGCAAAAGTGGGTGGACGTTTGAACAGGAAGTGACGGGCAGCGCTGCATCATGACAAAGCTGCATGGGGGAGAGGGGCAGGGGTATCAAGGTGAGAATAGGCCCAGAGAGCTCCAGGTGGGTTGGGGCTTTCCAGGCATGTTTAGGCTGCACACCTCACTCAGTTGTGGGGTGTGAGGCTGGAGCAATGGGACATCAAGGAGAATCCCCATTAGCTGCTGGCAGTAGGGACTCTATGACATGAACAGAATGGGACCTGGGCACAGCAGCCAGCTCTTTGCTGGCGCCTGGTGTCCTCTATGAGGTGGCGATGTGGGGTCAGGAAGAGCAGAAGGTTATGGTCCCTTCATGAGGTTTCTCCCCTGCCACCCCTCTCACCCCCTCCGCACAGGAGGCTGACTGACAATGTCCCACCCTAGCTGGATTTTTTTTTAGTGTACAAAGAAGGGTTTGAGTCATGGAAACAGCCCTTCATGCATGGTCTTTGCATTCTGAGGAAAAGCCTTGCTGCATGTTGGAAAATGACACTTGAAAACCAAAAGGCTTTGATGTGGCAATACCACTGGGGTGCCTGACAGAGGCCAAAGGGTGAAAGGTGCCCCGTGCTGTGCGCTTTCCCACCAACCCTGCTCCTACACCAGGCTACAGGGCCAGGGGTCCCATGATGTGATAGCCTCCCTTGCCTTTGACCCTGGTAGGCTGGGGGAGCCTAGCCCATAGAGGGGAGTGGGAGCATGGGGAGATTGCTGGGGCTTTCCTGGTGTGTCCTATTTTTCCTCTGAGGTTTTTTTGGTCAGAATAGTTCTTTTTTTTTTTCCAGCAGAAAATTGAATTTTCCCTGGGAAATTGCCCAGGATGCTATTTTCTCCCCAGCTGGTGTCAGCACTGTCCCTGGGGGAGGGAGTTCTGCGTGCCAGCCAGCTCTCACCCCCAACCAAGGTGACCATGTCCCCCTGCTTTTTAGACCCCAAAGCAGCCAGATGCAAGCCACCTCCTCAGATGTCCTGTACCCGAGGCCAGTGGGTTTGCAGCTGACGCCACCACTGATGGAGCACTACCTGCCCCGTGGCACAGACCCCAATATGCCCGTCATCATCAACACGCGCAGCCTCAAAGCCCAGGAGGCCGACGGCACGGAGGACAGGCACTCAGTCGCGGATGGCGAGATGTACCGGTACAGCGAGGAGGAGGACTCCGAGGTCGAGGACAAGAGCGATGGGGAGCTAGTGGTGCTGACGGACTGAGCCCGGGCAGGCAGGGAGGGTGTGCGGGGTGGGCATGAGTGGAGAAAGGGCAGCGCCTGGAACTGAAAGGGTGGGAGCGTGGGGGCAAGGTGGGCAGGGGGAACAGCCCCTGTGGCTTGGCTCCCTGTGCTAAAAAGCTCTGGGATGCAGCAATGCTGCAAAGCAGGTCTGTAGGCATCACTCCCTGGGCCAGGAGGAGCCTCTCCCATCAGAGAGGCCTGACACATAGGGCAACGCCAGCTGTGAACAGGGGACCTGGGGTGGGCATGTGTCAAGGCATGGGGCACAGGCTCACCCTCTCGCCCCCTCTCTGGAGGCAAAGGAGTTGGCTTCACCGTGCAGAGCAGCACTGGGGTTTACTCACATGCTTCCTTGGCACCGGGGCATATTCCTGGGGCAGAGAGGGGCAGAGGTGCAGGCTTGGGGCTGCAGCCCGGCCAGAGTGGGTGCCCAAGCAGGTCTGAGACAAGCCTGCAGGAGGTCTGCTGAGAGCAGAGTAGTGGTGACCATGCAGCAGACCCTGCTGCTGCCCTGTGAGACCTGCTGGCGCCTGCATTCACAGGGCGTGCAAGAAGGTTCAAGGACTTGCTATGGGACCAGGCAGTGGGGAGGCCCCCATGCCCGGGACAGTGTGAGCAGTGCCCGGTGTGTGGAGACAGGCAGGAAAGCCTGGGACAGACAAGAAGCAGGATCAGGCTGATGCTTCTGTCTCTTGGTCAATCTCTGATGCTCCTGCCTCTTGGTCCGCCTTTCCCCAGTGCGGCTTCAAGGAGCAGCTCCTGCCTGCTGGGCTCAGAGCCATTAGTGGAGAGGTCCCGAGCAAGCAATCGAAATGACCCTCCCAGGCCTGGGGGGTGCTGCAAAGGGGGTCTGGAGGGACTCTGGCTCTCCAGAGGTGAAACAAGTGGAGACCACGGTGGCCTGTTCCCCTGTCCCCCTCCCTGAGGAAGCCAACGCTGGTTGTGACGCCAGCCGAGGTGAATCCTCAACTGTCCAGGGCCCAGCCAGCTGCCCGGGCAGCTGTGGCCACACAGTGGCCCCGCTTCAGCCGGGCACTGAGGTCTGCGTTGTGCTCGGTAGCAAACGGCATGGGGAACACTTGTTGCTCATTCAGGCGCTGTACCAGGCCGCTCGGCTCCCGCACCCCCCTCTGCCCCCCCACGGGCCGCTTGCTTGTTCCCACTCTCTGGCTGCTGCCTGCCAGTAAATTCCCATGGAGTCATTTTTAGCTTTCGCCTAGCATGAGAAAGCGCCAAGGTCTCAGAGGAGCGCCCTTTTGTATGCCTGACAGCTCTGGCCCCGTTTGTAAATAAAGCTGCTGCCTGTTTCCCAGCCCTGCTGCCTGTGCCCCCCCGCCACCCCAGAAAGCTGCAGGGAAGGGGCCTTCCCCCACCCCACAAAAACCTGCAGCAGTGGGTACAGAGGGAGCCTCTGAGGTTGGGCGGTGCGGGGTGGTCCTCTGTGCCTTTTCCCAGCTGACCAACCCTCCCCCCAATCCAGCAGGATGATGGAGCTCAGTTCTCCTGCAGCTTTGCAGAGCCGCTGCCAAAGACATGCAGAAAACAAATCCGCCAGCCAGCTCTGTGCCCTGCACCCAGCACTACCCTAGGGGCCTATGCATTGAGCCATGGGGCTGTCCTTGGTGCTTGTGCCCAGCGTAGGGGGCCAGCAGCCCCTGGCGGTACACACAGACATGACACCCAATGTACAGCAAGTGTCCCAGCCAAGGGGCCTGGAGGGGCGTCCTGGCATCACTAGGTGCTCAGCTTCTGGCATCACTGGCTGCTGCTCAGGCTGCATGGGTGGGGAGGACAAACTGAAACGCCCAAGCCCCTGCCCCATCTGAACCAGACAGCTGGCACTGCTGGGTGTGGGGGGGAAGGCATGTGACTTTGTGAAAGGATGGGCTAGTATCCCCCCTCCCCCCATCCAAATCAGTGTGTGCCAGGACTGAGTGGCAAAGCACCCCACCCACAGCTCTGCCCACCCCAGCTCAGGCTAGCCCTGGCTGGCTTGATGCCCAAAGGTGGGCCATCTCTTTCCAAGAGGTTGCATGAACTGTTGGGAGGGACACTGACAAAGGTAGGGGGGTTGCTTTTATCTAATTTTTTTTTTTGGCAACTGGCCTGCCCCTGGCTGTAGTGCTGCAGTGCCAGTGGGTGCACGTGGGCACTGCCTGAGGCTGTTTGGTGTGGCCTGGGCAGGCCTGAGGGACGTGGTAGGCCCTGTAGCTCCTTGCCAGCCAGGGCAAAAGGGCAGGAAATTAGGTTTTTTTGTGGGGGAAAGAAGGCAAGGCAAGTTATTGCTGCCATCTAGCTGAAGACGGCCTAGCCCTGATGGTAGCTGAGCATCTGGCCTGCCTCCCTTAGGGGCTGATGACCCCAGTTCAACATTGTGCCACCCCCGCAACAGTTCCCCAATGTCACCACCACCTTGAGCCCTTGGGATGGTGCCTCTGCTTGGGAGAGGGGCTGTCCCAGCCCTTGTACGCGGTGTGTGGGGAGATGTGCGTGTGCATGTGCATGTCCATCCCTGTCTGTCCCGTGGTGATGCAGACAGCAGGTTGTTGGATGGGGGGAGGAGGGCAGGGGGTGGCAAGGCTAAGCCAGGTTTACTTACAGCTGTAAGGAAGAGCCAAAGGTGGTCACATACTGGGACAACTGGGGTAGTTGGGGGGGGGGGGGAAACACACCGGGACCAG
>NW_005843140.1:16809-23336 GCF_000455745.1 Alligator sinensis | reverse complement strand
GGGGGGGGGGGGGGTGCATGTGCCTGCATGCGTCTCCATCTGTGCGCGTGCGTGTGTGTATGCCTCTCCATCCATAAGTGTGTATGTATGTGTATGTGCATCTCCATCTGTGTATGTGTGTTTGTGCACGTATGTGTGTCTGTGTGTGCAAGAAACACTGGCATGAGGGCAAGAGGCCAAATCCATACCAGTCTCCAGTGGAGAGAAGCGACTAATATTGCTGGCAAGTGAAGTGCACCTGTGTGTGTGTGTGCTACAGCCTCTCCTTCCACTGCCCCCTCCTCCCCCGCTCTGGCCCCCCAGTTCCCTCAGCACCCTGGGCTGACGGCTGCCATACGTGTGGCCTGCTCCTACCATGCCATTTCCCCGGCTTTGCACCCAGCTGGCTGTGGCGGCTTCTCCAAGGCAGGGCGCAGCCCCACTCCTTGTTCCAGTTATTTATTGTCTCCCTCTGGTGCGCTTAGCCCTCAGCTTCGTTGGGCCAGGCGGGGCATGAGCTGGGCTGTGCAGGCAGATGGGCGCTGGCACCAGGACGATTTTGTACCTCCCTGCCGTCCCGCGCTGTGCCGAGGTGACCGGCTGCTCTCTTTTTTTTTTTTACATGACTGTAAATATAGATAGAGCTTTATTTTGTTAATAAGACGAGGAGTAACTTAACCTGTATATTTCACATACTTGTTTACAATCCCCCCCTCCTCTTGGCACAATAAAGATGACATTTTGGAGCAGAGAGTGGGGCTCACCGCTGTTTTGGGGTCAGATGCTGCGGGCCAGAGGGTGCTGGCTCCAGCACAGAGCACACTGGATCTTCATTCCTCTGGGTCACTTCCATTCTCCATCTCCTACTAAGGTGTTTGCTTGTCTTCTCACATCTTTCTTCTATCCAACTGTCTTCACCTGCTTTGTTCTCTTACTTCAACCATGCACTGCACCCTCGCTGGGTGGGCAGCAGTAGGATCAAGCCCCTGACCTCTGGATGTCAGAGCAGCAAGGCTATGCGGTGCGCTCAGAGCTATTTCTTATGTGCTTTGCATTTGCTGCCTGTCTTCTCTTTGCAGGCACACCCACACCGCCTTACTCGGGACAAGCAATTATTTTGCACAGGGGGCCACTTACTGAGTTTTGGCAAGCGGTTGAGGGCCGCACCGGTAGCTCCGCCCTCTGATTGCCACATTGGGTCCAGAAGTCCTGCCCCCTAACCCCTGACCTTTGCTACAGAAGTCCCTCCCGTTGCCTGCAACAGTACTCCTTTCAGGACGGGGTTTTGCCATCTTGCAACCAGAAAAATCAGCGATCAACCCCCATTGCCGCCGGAAGGAGTAGCAGAGAAGACAGCAGGAAAGCAGGTGTGAGCTGGCCTGCTGCTATTTAAGAGACTAATAAATTGATGTGCCAGCCACCTCCTTGGTGCCTGGTATCTTCATCTCCAAGTTCATCCTTCCCCCCCTGCGCTGTCTTTGCTCTTTCCTGTCATTTCACATCCAAGCTCCCCTCACCTGCTGCCCTCTTTCATTTCTACAGTGGTTCTCTTGTAACCACTGCGTGCTGAGTGCCTACAAGTGGATCACCCAGGATGCTGAATCCCTTGCTGAAAAGGGATTCGTGGCAGACGTCATTTGACCTGGCTCTCCGGGAGTCAAGCATTGGAGATCGAATCGAACACCTGAGGCTGCAGCCCCGAGTCATGCGAGTCCAGACGCTTTTGGGAGTCAACCGACATCAGCCCCGGAAGGACGAGCAGACAAGACGGCAGGCGAGTAGAAGCGAGCTGACCAGGAGGGAAGAAAACCAGGCCAGCCTAACAGGAGGCAAAGGTAAGAGAGTTTCGACAACGGGAGTCCATGGGCTTCTTGGGTTTCACCATTAAGTTGTGGACTGGGGATCTGTGAACCTCAGGAGGTTTGGGATGATGGGACCTGTGACCCCTGGCCTGGGAGCAAGGTCTGGGTCTCCTGCCCTTTATTTCTCTGCATCTTAGGCTACTTTGTGAGGTTGATCAGAGGTATTGTTCATGGGTTATGGGGAAGGTTGCAGGCTTCTGGAGGATACTGAGCGCTTTGAAACCCTTTCACCTTAGGGTTCAAAAGGGAGAGGTTGCAGCTGCTAGATGTGTGCTCAGGCTCTGTTTGCTTACAGCCAGTCTCAGTTTCTGTTCTTGCAGTCCTCGGAAGACCCTGGCAAAGAAGTAGATGGGGAGGCAGCAGAGAAGAGGCAAGGTAGGAGGAAAGCCAGCCAGAGAAATGGGACATGAAGGAAAGGGACTCTGGACAGAGCGACCTCCCTGCCTTTAGGTCTCGATCACGTATTGGTGAAATTTTGGCTGCGTGAGCCTTTGGGCGAGTTCCCTGTAACCCGGAAATGGGTCTCTGCCCTTGATGCTGTTGCACTTGTGCAGCAGTCGGGTGGACGGGGGACAGCCCTGTAAGCATGTAAGCAAGGCGTGTGTCACCGCCACCTCGTTTGTAAAGGGCATGGATCTGGTTGGTGGTCTTGTGCAGCGCAGCCGCCCTGTAATTGGGGTCCAGGCCAGCTGCCAGAGGTGGCTGCTGACGGCGCAGGCTCCTGTAAGCAGGGTGCGTGCTGCCTTCTACCACACGAGAAGGACAGTGGATTTGAACATACGTAGTACTGGACATCCTGTAATTGGGAGGCCAGGTCTGCTGCCATAGCCAGCCAGTCGGAGAGGTGCCCCTGTAAGCAGGGTGGGCGTAGCCTCCTTTGGCTGGGCTGAGAGAGACGGAGCAGTCTGCAGCGTTGTGCAGCAGGACACCTTGCAGACAGGAGCCGAGTCTCGTGGGGTGACAGCAAACTCTTCAGAACCCAGAGCTTGATGACCTTCCCGCGGCTGGGTTGTAGCTCGTGGCCTCCTCTCCGATCCCTGTGTCCAGGCACCTGTCCTTCCTGCATCTGTGCCTGGAACTCCTCATCCGGATTGGGGGTGGGGGGGGCACCCTGTAACGAGGGTGCGAGTCCCATGCCTCTTGGTGGAGGGCTAAGTTCTGCGGAGCTGTGGACCACCCTGTAAGCAGGGTGCAGGAGTCACTGTGCCCCTGGGGGCAGCTTGGTGCCTTGGCTGGCTCTGGGCCTTTCCCTTTTACCCGCTGCGAGCAGTCTGTCTAGTCAGGCAGACCGTGCCCTGTAAGGAGGGTGCTGGTGGTCTCAGCCTTCTTGGCCCCTGGGAGTGGAGGAGGTGAAGCGGTTTGAAACATGGGGCTTTTCTGGCCTGGGAAGGCTGCAGGTTTCTGGAGGATACTGAGTGCATTGGGACCCCGAGGCTTAGTGACCTTCCTGTAACTCAGGTCCAGGTCTCTGCTCCTCTACTGCAAAGGCTCATGCAGCCATCACTATTGAGATGGCCTCCGCCCACACCCTTCTGGCCTGTGGGGAGGAGGCCTCATTTAGTCCTTTGGGCTCTGTGGCTTACGTGACAGGAGACTGAGGTCGTGGCCCTTCTGTCCTCTGGCCCTTCTGTCCATGGGGCAGCTTTGACTGCTGATGGAGACAGCAGGCATTGAGGGCTTTGCAGGTTGTCTCTGGGCTTCATGCCCCAGCAGCCAGCTGTCTGGCGGGAGCACCGCCCTGTAAGCAGGGTTGCCAGTGCCTGGGGTCACCGTTCATGGTGCCACCCTAGCAGTTCTGTCCAGAGTCCTGGCCCATGGCACACTGCTTGTGGCTGGTTGGGATGTCAGCAGCGGAGCCCGCAGAGGTGTGCCCTCCCCACGTTCTGCAGACAGAGGACAGAGTGGCTGCAGGTCCAGGTATGGGTAAAAGGGGGAAAGAAGTTGGGGCCTGTAGTCTGGTCTTCTGACTTAAATCCAGTGCCTGTCTGTTTTTAAGCCCCCAGAAGAAGCAGGGAAGATAGCAAATGAGCAACTAAGAAAGGAAGAAACTCCCGCTCACCCAGCAGGAGGGAAAGGTAAGGGAGTTTGGACACGGTGTCTGTCCTCTCTGCAAGTTGCATCCCCAAGTTGTCAACCTTGTGATTAGCGCCTTGTGGAAGGTGGGAGCACTGGGGCAGCTGCACACACAGGATTCGTGTCTTGGGTCCTGCTGTTGTCATACACGGGTAACTGCTAGGGCCGTACTCGTCCTCTTTTAGTAAACCGGACATATGTCACATCCCCCTTGTTTTTAAAGGACACCAATCTTGAGAATACAATGGCACTGGGAGATACTTTTGACTCTCTTTTTCCTGGGGGGTGGGATTCATTGCCAGTCAACTCCACTTCTGTTGTGTGTACTCTTGCAGGTCCCTGAAGGGCAGCTGGAGAAGAATGAATGGAAGCAGGAGAAGAAAGCTCGGGAACAAGTGTGGGTTGGGGTGGGCAGGAGGGAGGGAGCAAAATGTTTAATGTATGCTTAGATAGGTACAGATGGAGACTGTTGTGCGCATCTCTACACTTTCAAACACCCATTAGGAGCAAGCAGCCGCACGCTTCAAGTAGCACCGTGCATTTGGTCTTGGGTTGGCCCTGATTGTGTTCGATGAGGGTGAGGCTTTGTGCTAGTTGTGCGTATTGATATGCAGCAGTCAAGGGTTTTGCAGGTTGTCTGGCCTGGCTAGTTAAGCAGTTGATCAAAATAGATGTATGATTGAAGGCAGCGTGTAGGTTTTTGGTAAAGGTAGTTGGCCTGCTCAGTGTCAAACCGGTAGGAGCAAGCATGCCTAAGATGTGCACAGTTGCACGATAAACAGTATAAAAAACTTCACCTTGTGGCTGGTGCTTTTCTACAGAGAAGCTTTGGTCATTAGCCTTTCCTGTTGAGAGCTGGCTGAAGGGATAAACTTTTTCATTCTGTCTGCCGATCCAATCTGTGTTCTTACGTGTTTAATGCAAATATTTCCCGTTCTGACTGGCCAATGGTAAACGAATATGTAGCGGACGGTTCCTAGTCATCAGTTTACTATTGTTAATGCGCTGTAGGAAATCAGTCCTGATTTATTTGAAGAACTAAAAAAATAAGGTACAGTGAAGTTGTGGTGCTTTGTATAATTTGGTGAAGTTCAGCTGATCCTTGTCTAAAAGGAAAAAAATAGTCCCAATAAAAATAAAATGCTCAGGAGACTTGTGAGCTTCTTGGTGTTTTTTTTATTTTAGTTGTTTCAGACCTTCTTTGAATGCCTTTAGTACAAGTCTTGCTGTCTCTAATGGCAGGGTGGGTGCTTTTTCTTTAAGGGCTGGGTCCCAGCGGTGGGAAGCTGCATTGTCACCGTTGCAAGGAGAACGACTGCGCGGATCCCCAGCTGCCTCCAGGTTTTCATGAGTCCCTTAAGTCCAGCTGCGGTCCCCTTTGCCTGTTTAATGTAATGTCTGCAGGCTTCCAGCCAGCATTACCCATGTCATCCCTGAGGGGCTGCTGAGTTCAGGGGGAGCCAAACCCATTCTTTCAGTGCCATTATATAATTGTTTTTAATATATTTTTAAATGTATTACTTAATTTAAATATTGGGGAAAACTTATAGCACATTTCTAGGGCATTTGGCTGGAGGGAGGGAATGAATATTTTTTAACCATTGAAACAAAAATGTGTTTGATTAAGAAGAGGCTTCTGATTAATGTAGCATATAAGATACACATCTACTCTTGGTTTTGGCTGATTCACATCAGCCTAGCTGTTGAGCCATCTTGAGCCCAAGCCCAATAGTAGGAGCCTCTTGTGCCCACAAACGCAGCTCAAGATGCAGACACGACAGCTCTTGCTGTTTCGGCATTCATTGCAGCCCTGAGGAGCCGTGGTTCACGAGCCGCTCTGCTCCCTGCACTACCCTGTCTGTCGCTTGTGCTCTCGTAGTGAAGTTCATGTCTTGATCTTCATGGTGTGGGCAGGGGCAGAGCTTTCCCCATTGACCTGTATGTTGAGTGCCTGCCATAAAGCACCCTGAAGAGCTGTGACAGTCATCTCATGGGTGCAGGGTTTTCCACATTTTCTGAAAATGGGGGCTCTTTCAAAGCCCGCCCTTAGGCACCCAACATCACTAGTCAACTCTTAATATCCTGGCCAGTGTCTTGGGTCAGGGTCACAGCACAGTGTCACCTTGCTGAGGTGTTGAGATCAGCCAAAAAGTCTGCCAAAAAGGGATTTCTGTTTCATGGGCGTTTCTTAGGTTCCCGTTGGAAGTAAGACCAATCTTCTTGTTTAGTTATTTTACTCAAAAACTAAATAAGCCATTTTGCATATGCAATTACTCCTATAATGCCCAACCTCAACCAAGGTCCTACTATTCCCGGATGTCTCCTATGAGGTGAAACAAACAACTCCTTGCAGCACACAGAGATAAAAGAAAGAAAGAAAACAAACCCCAAGACTGTTCTGAAAAGGTCAGCTGCTGCCCCACCACACCCCACGGAGCAGCACCGGCCCCTCCCCTCTTCTCTGCCCGGCCGGTGGGCAGGGAAATGGGGCCGACGCTGCCTCCCGGCCCCCGGAGCGGTCTCGCGGGCGCTGGCTGCGGCCTTCTCCCTGCAAACGCCCAGGAGGCCCGAGCTGGGGGTGGCCCCAACGCCGGCCCCCTGCTCCAGCAGCCG
>NW_005843140.1:9058-15854 GCF_000455745.1 Alligator sinensis | reverse complement strand
GCGGGCGGACCAGGACGGGTACCCAAGCCGGCTCCGCGCTGCCCGGCTGGGGCTGGAGCGGGGCTCGGAGCCCGGAGAGCAGGGCCGGAACAAAGCCGGCGCCGTGCCGCCCTGCCTGCGCTTCAACCTGCGCGGAGCAGCCGGACTTTAAAGGCAGAGAAAAGAAATCCCTGCCCTGTGCTACTGCCCTAGGGTTCAAGCCGGGCTTTGCAACCGAGAGATGAGGGCAGAGAGCGGGACAGCGGCTCCGGCTCCGCACCTGTAGCTTGGGCAGGCGGGAGATAAAGACAGAGAGAGAAGGAGGCGTAACTCGGCCGGGCCAGGCTCGCGCTGCTCGGGGAGGACACGCGATTCCCGGGACATTGATCCCGGCCCGGGGAGCGCGGCAGGGCCTGGATCGGAGGCCCGTGTTCCCATTGGCCACTATGAGGCGTGAGGCGATTGGGTGCGGTGGCCGCTTGGGCGGGGTCACGGCCACTCCTCCCTTCTTTGCTCTGATTGGCCTGTGCCGGGGAGGCGGGACCCTCCTTGTTCGGCCTCCTTGTTCACAGTCTGATTGGCTGATGTGAATGGTGAGTGTAGGCAGGCTTCTGTGTGCTGATTGGTCCGACTCCGATCCTCGGCGGCCTCGCTCAGCTGGTTGTCCGCCAGGTGAGCGCGGAGCCCACGTCGCGCTGCCGGCTCGAGCCGCGGGCGGACCCGGAGCGCTGTGGCAGCTGCTGTGGTGACCACGGCGGGTCGTGCGGGAGACTGCGTCCCCCCTCTTAGCGGGGCCTGTGGGTGTTGAAGCTGTCTGTCCGTCCCAGTGCCCCTTTCCTCTCCCCCTCCCGCCTGGGGAGCCTCCCTGTCTCCTCGAAGTTATGGGAAGTCGTTTACGGGGGTCCCAAGAAGGAACGTTTGAATCCGGGTTGACGCTGAAACCTCTCTAGGCAGCACCTTGCAAAGCACCAGATTTACCATTTTTAACGAAAATTAAAAAAATGAAAACCTGTTGTTCACCTGCACCGCAGGGCATCAGTTCAGTTCTAGGGGAGAGTTTGGGATCTTTGGTGTCAAATAGTATAATATGGAGAATAGGGAGTTGAAGTGACGGTGTTATTCATTGTGTACTTATTTTGAAAAACTTAAATTGCACAGAGATGTATCCAGTAGGATGTGTGTGTAAACCGACATGCAGATAGTGTGTGTGTAAAACACCGTAACTGGCACAGCGATCCTGTGTATAGTAGGTGTCACTGGGTCACCCTTTCTATGAAGACAAACCCGGCTCAGTGCTGCCCTCCTGTGGTGCGCTCCCAGCACTGCAGCCACCAGGAGCCGCGCCGCGGAGGAGACGAACCCGCTGCTGGGTGCTGCCCTCCTGTGGTCGCGTCGTGGCATTGCCGCAGCTCATGACGGCAGAAAAAGAGCCGTGCTCAGAGCCGCCCTCCTGTGGCCGCGCCAGGCATTGCGGCGGAGAGAACAGGGCGGGCACCCAAGTCGGCTCCGCGCTGCCGCCTGGGGCTCGGAGCCCGGAGAGCAGGGCCGGAAGAAAGCCGGCGCCGTGCCGCCCTGCCTGCGCTTCAACCTGCGCGGAGCAGCCGGACTTTAAAGGCAGAGAAAAGAAACCCCTGCCCTGTGCTACTGCCCTAGGGTTCAAGCCGGGCTTTGCAGCCGAGAGATGAGGGCAGAGAGCGGGACAGCGGCTCTGGCCCCGCACCTGCAACTCGGGCAGGCGGGAGATAAAGGCAGGGAGAGAAGAACAAAGGCCTCGCTCGCTCGGGGTCACTCGGGCAGTGCCCGCGGCCGGGGCAGGCGGGGTCGGGCTGCCCGGGGCGGACACATGATGCGCGGACATTGATCCCGGCCCGGGGAGAGCGCCAGGGCCGGGATTGGAGGCCCGTGTTCCCATTGGCCACAATTTGCCCAACATCAGCCGTGGGGCTATGGGGGGCAGTGGCCGCTTGGGCGGGGTCACGGCCACTCCTCCCTTCTTTGCTCTGATTGGCCTGTGCCGGGGAGGCGGGACCAGGAGTCCGGCCTCCTCCGTTACATTCTGATTGGCTGATGTGAATGGTGAGTGTAGCAGGCTTCTGGCACTCCTCTGGTTTCTTTTCTGCTGCACCCTTTGGCCACGGCCTCTACACGTCCTGTGTTGGCTGTGGTGGTGGGCTTCAGTGCACAGGGGGCTGCCCTCTCCTCTGCTCTCCTCTCCCCCCTGCCTGGGCAGGGCCCCTCTTTCCCGACGCTCCCTGGAACGAGGCGGCTCTTGCTGCTAAAACCTGCAGCAACAACCAGCGCAGCCCATGTGCACCCCGGGCCCTGAGCCCGGCTGGGGGCTACAGGAGGGGCTCCCAGGGCAGGCAGCCTCCCCGCGCTCACCCGCTCCGCTGTGTCCCAGCGTAGACAGTGATGTACCGGGGCACCGACACCCCTCTGCACATTCACTGCCCCCGAAACAGCTGCCGGGTGCAAGGGCCCCGCGCTACAGTCCAGCCCAGCCCAGCCCAGCCCAGGACCTCCCTGTCCCATAGCGGTATGGGTGTCCCATGGGACTGATGAAAGACCAATGCAAAGTACCCATTTCAAAGGTTGGCTTTTTCCTGGGCGTCAGTTGTCAGCTGTCCCATATGGTTCAACAGGGGTCCAATGTTGTCCTTGCTTTTCCTCCGGCTCCCCACATATCTGAAAAAGGACTTTTATTGTCCTTGATGCTTGAAGGTAGTTGGAGTTGAGTTGCAGCCTTGGCTTTCCTGGTTTGCTCCCTGCAGGACCGGACCAGGGCAGAATATTCGCCCTTGGCTGGCCGGGGTGTCAGCGTTGCCGCAAGGATTTCTTTTACCAGAGGCCCCCAAGGATTGACACGGCCCCTCATCTGATTTGGTATCAAGTGAACTTTGAATAGGTACAGAAAACAGAATAGGTACTCCAATCCTTTTTTTTTTTTTTTTAGTTTTCTTTCCTTTTAGGGAAACTACTGTACTGGGTAAGCCCACCACACCAGTCACAGCATTCATTTTTCCCAGTGCCTTATAAGGCACTCTGTACAATTTAATTGCCTAGCTCTGGGAAGGCCTAAAGTTATGCTAAGAGCCTGAGCATGACTCGGTTTGCCTGCTACAGTCGGCAGCCGAGCCCGCAGACTTTCTGCGGACAGAGGACAGAGTGGCCACAGGCCCAGGTAAGGGTAAAAGAGGGAGAGAAGTTGGGGCCTGCGTACACATCTTCCATCGCACTGACTCACATCCCATTTCTGTCTTGCTCTTTCTGCCCCCAGAAGGAGAAGCAGAGAAGACGACAGACAAATAGGAGTTAACTGATAACCAGGGCAGAAAACTGTGCCAGGCAACCCGGAGGCAAAGGTAAGAGAGTTTGGGTAAAGGCTAGGCATAAATGAGTCGTGGAAGGCTTGGAGTGCCAGGACCCTGTGGGCGCCCCAGCTCATGAGCAAGGCACATGTCTCCTGCTCTGCTTTCTCCAGATCGTAGGCTACTTGATGGGGATTTTAGCAGAGGTGTTACCTAGGGATTACAGGGAGGGCTGCAGGCTTCTAGAGGAGGCTGAGCGTGTTGGTACCCCTTCACATCAGGGCTGAAAAGGGAGAAGTTGCAGCCGCTCGGCGTGTGCTCAGGCTGCCTTGACTCACTACCGGTCTTGGTCTTTGTTCTTACACTCCTCAGAAGCCCCGGCGGCGAAGGGATGAGGCAGGAGGAAAGCCAGCCAAGGAGAAGGGTGCGAAGGAAAGGGACTCTGGATGCAGTGACTGCCCTGCCCTTAGGTCTCGGTCACGTAAGAGCCAAAATGTGGCTGAGGGCGCCTCGGAGCAGTGGGACCTCCCTGTAAGCAGGAAGAGGGTCTCGGTTAGAGGAGGACTGCCCTGTAAGCAGGAAGCTGCCCTCCCTGTCGCCACCCCTTTGATTCGATGTGTCTTCACTTGCTGGCCACGATCGCATAACGAGGACCTGGGTCTGCTGCTGCAGCTGGCTGCTGATGGAGCAGCCACCTTGTTAAAAGGGTGCCTGCTGCTTCCTGCGCAGAGGCGAGACTGAGCTGTGCGGCGCCTTGTACCATGTGGCTGCCCCACAGTAAGCGTGTGAGAGCGCTGCCGTAGGTGGCTGGCGGGGTGAGGCACTCCTGTAAGCAGGGCGTGTGTCTGTCTTTCCCCGTGTTTGTGCTGCACGGGGGATGCTGGTTCCTTGAGGACCGTGCCCTTCCTGTAACTTGGGCTCAGGGGTCCAAACTCCTCTTTTCTGCTGCCCTCGCTGCTCTTCAGAAGCTTCCCTGGCCCCCACCTTTCTCCCCTGTAAGCAGGGGTTCCTCACCCCCGACCTCGGCTTGGGGCAGGAGGCCTCGTTTAGTCCTTTGGGCGCTCTGCCTCCCATGACAGGAGGCTAATGTTTTGGTCCTTTTGTGCTCCAGACATAGGGAAGCTTTGACCCCTAATCAAGAGACCGCGTGAGGCACCTGTCTGCTGGCATTGAGGGCTTTGCAGGTTTTCTCTGGGCTTCATGCCCCAGCAGCCAGCTGTGTGCAGGGAGCACCGCCCTATCAGCAGGGTTTCCGGTGTTTGTACTCACTGTTCATGGTGCCGCCCTAGCAGTTCTGTCCAGAGTCCTGGCCCATTGCACTTGGCTTCTGGCTGGCCCAGATGTCTGCCTCTGAGCCTATAGATGTCTGCCCTCCCCCATCTCCACAGACAGAGGAGAGATTGGCAGCAGATTCAGGTAAGGGTAAGAGGAGGAGAGACGCTTGGGCCTGTAGTCTGGTCCTCTGACGTGCTGATGTAAATTCAGTGTCTGTCTGGTTTTTAAGCCCTGAGAAGGAGAAGCAGAGAAGACGGCAGACAAGCAACTGAGGAAAGATGAAACCCCCACCTGCCCAGCAGGAGGGAAAGGTAAGGGAATTCGGACACGGTGTCTGTCTTCTCTGTAAGTGGCATCCCCAACTTGTCGACCTTGTGATTAGCGCCTTGTGGAAGGTGGGAGCACCGGGGCAGCCTCTCACACAGGATTCATGTCTTAGGTCCTGCCATTGTCGTACACAGGGAACTGCTACGGCGGAACTCGTCCTCTTTTAGTAAACCGGAGGTATCTCACATCCCCATTGGTTTAAAGGACACCAAGCGCAAGAGTATGATGGGCGTTGTGAGCTACATTCCTTTGTATTTTTAGTGGGGTGTGCATTTCATTGCCAGCCAACTCCACTTCTTTTTTGTGTACTCTTGCAGGTCCCTGAAGGGCAGATGGAGAGGAAGGAACAGAAGCAGGAAGAGAAAGCTCAGGAACAAGAAGTGTGGGTTGGGGTGGGCAGGAGGAAGGGGAATGTTTAATGTCTGCTTAGAGAAGTACAGATGGAGACTGTCGAGTGCTTCTCTACACTTTCAGGTTGCACCATGTATTCAGTCTTGGGTTGGCTCTGATTGTGTTTGACGAGGTTGAAGCTTTGTGCTAGTTGTGCATATTGTTATCGGTCCTCAGGTTCACACTGTTTAACATCTTCATCAGCGACTTGGACGAGGGGGTGGAAAGCACGCTGTTCAAGTCTGCTGATGACACTAAGATGTGAGGCGAGGTGGACACACTGGAAGGGAGAGAGAGGCTGCAAACAGATTTAGACAGACTACAAAAGTGGGCAGATGAGACTAGGATGGGGTTCAACATAGACAAGTGCAGGGTGCTGCACCTTGGGAGAAGGAATCCACAGCACACATACAGGCTGGGGAGTTCCCCTCTTGAAAGCACAAAGGCGGAAAGGGATCTCGGAGTCATTATTGACTCCAAGATGAACATGAGCCGCCAATGCCAGACCACAGCCAGCAAGGCCAAGCCATACCTTGTCATGCACCCAAAGGTGCATCTCAAGTCGGTCCAGAGAGGTGATACTCCCCCTCTATATGCCTTTGGTCAGGCCTCAGTTGGAGTACTGCGTCCAGTACTGGGCACCACACTTCAAAAGGGATGTGGCCAGCCTGGAGAGGGTTCAGAGGAGGGCCACCCGCTTGGTGAGAGGGCAGCAGGACAGGCTGTACGAGGGGAGACTGAGGGACCTGAACCTGTTCAGCCTCAGCAAGAGGAGGTTGAGCGGGGACCTGGTGGCTGCCTACAAGCTCATCAGGGGAGATCAACAGCAAATAGGTGGAGCCCTTTTCTCTCCAGCACCACTTGCGGTGACAAGGAACAATGGTCATAAGCTGATAGAGAATAGGTTTAGGTTGGAGATCAGAGGACAATATTTGACAGTTAGGGTGGCCAAAATCTGGGACCAACTTCCCCGGAAAGTGGTCCTCACCCCTACCTTGGGCATATTCAAGAGGAGGTTGGATGATAAGCATGTTGCAAGAGGAAGTTGCAGCAGCTGATTCCTCCTAAGGTAAGTGGGGCGGAGGGTAGAGCGCAGTGGCACAAATCCAAAGGGGAAGCCCTTTGGAGCCCTCTTAGCTCTTGCAACAGGGAGCCGCGCTCCCGAGCCACACGCGGAAACAGGCACGCCCTGTAAGGGCGCACCGGCGTCTGCACTGGTGTTCGCGTAAGGCAGGCACGAGGTAGCAGCCCAGAAGGGCACCTCCAGCAAGCGAGAGCAGTAGATGCAGCTCTGCAGGCATGGTGCAGACGCAGAGCGCCGCTGCCAGGGGCCTCGCTCTGGCACTGCCGCCTGCCAGGGGCTCTTCTGAGGCCTCCACCCAGACAGAGCTCTTGGTGGGGTCGGCGGCCCCTTGCCCCCCTGTCTGTGGGGGGGCTTGGTGGGGTCCGGGGGGAGGGGCCTGGTGGTCCCCCTGCCTGTCCCTCCTGTGCCCGGCTTGGGGCCCTGGAGGAGCAGG
>NW_005843140.1:2835-5076 GCF_000455745.1 Alligator sinensis | reverse complement strand
GTCTACTACCCCCAGCTTTCTTCCCTGCCTGTGGCAGGGGGTCAGGCTAGATGGTCTGTTCAGGTCGCTCCTGACACTAGCTACTATGAAACTATGATATGCAGCAAGGGTTTTACAGATTGTCTGGCTTTGCTAGTGAAGCCGTGGATCAGAATAGATGCGATTGAAGGCAGCGTATAGGGTGTTCTTGGTTGGGTTGTTGAGCGGTTCTCAGTGTTAGTGTAGAAATGCAGGTTTGTGGTTTGGCTGTCACTTGCTCAGGATGTAGCGTGTGGGGCCGATTTCAGGCTGTGTGTGGTGCAATTTATTTGCATGTGTACATTAAGGCTTCAGGGTGTTTGTAAGTGTTTAACCTCCAGCTCGAAAGGGACAAAGATCTTGTCCTGTGTCCAAACGATCGTAAAGGTAGTTGGCGTGGTCAACATCAAACCGGCAGGAGCAAACAGGCCTAAGATGTGCACAGTCGAACAATAAGTGGTCTAAGAAACTTCACCTCATGTCTGGTACTTTTCTGTGCTGAGATTTGGCCATGGGCCTTTCCTGCTGCGAGCTGGCTGAAGGATGAACTTTTTCATTGTCTGCTGATCCGATCTGTGTTCTTACTTGTGAAATGCAAATATTTCCTGTTCTGTTTGACCAGAGGTAAAAGAATGTGCAACACATGGTTCCTAGTCATTGGTTTACAATAGTTAATGCAATATAGGACATCAGTCCTGATTTATTTGAGGTAAAGTATAGTGAAGTTGTGGTGCTTTGGTGTAATCTGTTGAAGTTCAGCTGCTCCTTGTCTCAAAAGGAATACGTGGTCTGAATAAAAATAAAATTCTCAGGACACTTGTGAGGTACTTGGTGGTTTTTTTTAGTCCTTGTGTTTCAGGCCTTCTTCTCTGAATGCCTTTAGTACAAGTCTTGCTATTTCTAATGGCAGGGTGGGGGCTTTTTGTTCTAAGGACTGGGTCCCGGCAGTGGGAAGCTGCATTGTCATTGTTGCAAGAAGGAGAACGACCGTGTGGATCCCCGGCTGCCTCCAGGTTTCTGTGAGTCCCTTAAGCCCAGCTGTGGTCCTGCCCCCCTTGCCTGTTTAATGCAATGTCCGCAGGCTTTCAGCCAGCTCTACCTATGTCATCCCTGAGGGGCTGCTTAGTTTGGGGGAGCCAAACCCATTTTCTCATTCATTTTTATTTTTAGAACTATATTGATTTTTCAAACGTATTACTTTAAATATTAGGGAAATGTTAAGTCCATGACAGCCAGCACATTTCTCAGGCAACTTGGCAGCAGGGAGGGCATGAATATCTTGTAACCATTGAAAAAAAAAGGCACCTCACTTGACTAAGTAGGAGCTTCTGATTAAGATAGTGTATAAGATACAAATCTAGTGCTCCTGTGGGCTGACTCACAGCTGCCTGGCTGCTGAGCATCTTAAGCCCAAGCCCAAATAGAAGATGCCTGTCCTCCTCGTACCCACATGTGCAGCGCCAGTCGATGGGGAAGGGATCGGTGCTCTTGCTGTTTCGGCATTTATTCCAGCACGGAGGAGCCGTGGTTATAATGCTGCTCTGCTCCCAGTGCTACTCTGGCTGTCACTTTTGCTCTCATAGACAAGTTCGCACCTTGATCTTCCCTGTGTGGGCAGGAGCAGAGCTTTCAACACTGCCCTGTGGTTTTGAGTGCCCGCCATGAAGCCCCTGGCAAAGCTGTGATTTTCATACAGCTGCAGGGGTTTCCACACTTGCTGAAAACCTGGGCTCTTTCAAAGCCTCTGGTTAGGCACCCCAAATCACTAGTCAGTTCTTAATATCCTGGCCAGTGTCCAGGGGCATAGATTCATAGATTCATAGATGTTAGGGTCGGAAGGGACCTCAATAGATCATCGAGACCGACCCCCTGCATAAGCAGGAAAGAGTGCTGGGTTCACATGACCCCAGCTAGATGCCTATCTAACCTCCTCTTGCAGACCCCCGGGGTAGGGGAGAGCACCACCTCCCTTGGGAACCCATTCCAGACTTTGGCCACTCTAACTGTGAAGAAGTTCTTCCTAATGTCCAGTCTAAATCTGCTCTCTGCTAGCTTGTGGCCAGTTAATTGTTCCTATCTGTTAGTTTGATGCTATCACCTTCAGCATGTTGCCTCTGTCTGTGAAGGCAGTCTCCATGACTCAAGACTAACCTCAGGCAGGTAAGAGTCACCAGAAGTGCCACATTTAACGGGGGGGGGGGGGGGAGGGGACTCTAACTCATT
>NW_005843140.1:0-680 GCF_000455745.1 Alligator sinensis | reverse complement strand
GGTCTGTCTCCAGCCGGCGCCCGGGGCTCGTGATGCAGCACCGGGCAGGGCCCTGCCAGGAGGGCAGAGGAGCTCGTGTGCAGTCCTGGGGGCAGGAGGCACTGGTCCCCTGGGCTCAGAGGCCCGGACGGCCGGAGCAAGGCTCTGCCCCAGCGCAGGGCGGAGGAGGGCGTCCCACAGCGGGGGCTGCTGGCCTGCCCCTTGCGCAGCTCCTGTGCACCTTCGCACGCACAAGCTCATTGTGGCGGTGAGCGGTGTCCTGGGCGCAGTGCGGTGACCCCTGTACGGGGACAGTCGCCCTGGGGTGCTGGTCCAGGCTTTGCCCAGCAGCCGCCCGGCTCGTGGCCCTTTGCCTTTTGGGGCCCAGAGGCAGCTGGACCTTGGTCTTAACCAAGACCCAGGGAGAGTATTTGGGCAGACGGCCTTCCCTAGGTCCCCACATATCTGCGCTCTGCAGGACACGGCTGTCCAGCTCCCTGCTGAGCTGCCAGAGAAGACCCTTCCTCACAGCCCAGGGGACCTGCCGTGCAGATTCACTTTTCCCAGGTGGCTCCCATGGCTGCAAACAAAGGAAGATAAAGGCAGACCTCCTGGCCTCCAGCCCAGTGTCTCCGGACTTTAACATGGGCGGCTGGAACAAGTCTTCTCTGGCATGTCAAATATGATGGCCCTTGGCCTGC
>NW_005843139.1:326973-327447 GCF_000455745.1 Alligator sinensis | reverse complement strand
CCTGCAATAGTACACAAGACAGAAGTCAAGCAAAATGGCAATGAATTGCATCCCCATAACATATAAAATAACGTAGCTCACGCCGCCTACTGTACTCTCAAGCTTGGTGTCCTTTCAAAACAAGGGGGGTGTGACATAGGTCCTCCTGTTGTCATACGCGGGTGAGTGCTAGCGGGGTACTCCTCATTTAGGAAACCGGACGTAAGGCACGAATCCTGTGTATAAGGGGGTCCCACTGCTCCAGACCTTCCACAACATGTTCATCACAAGGTCGACAACCTGGGGATGCAACTTGCACAGAGGACAGACACCGTGTCCAAACTCCTTTACCTTCCCTCTGGGTGGGCTCACGTGGGTCTCCTCCCTCCCTAGTGGCTAACTCCTGCTCGTCTGTCATTTCCCTGCTTCTCTTTCTGGGGGCTTCAAAACCAGAGATGGGCACTGGATTTAAGTCAGCACGTCAGAGGACGAGAC
>NW_005843139.1:323402-326774 GCF_000455745.1 Alligator sinensis | reverse complement strand
CCTCCGCACAGCTGGCTGCTGGGGCATGAAGCCCGGAGACAACCTGCAAAGCCCCGAATGCCAGCTGACAGCTGCATCGGGAGATCTTGATTGGGGTCAAAGCTGCCCCGTGTGTCTGGCGCACAAGAGGGCCAGAACTTCAGGCTCCCATCACAGAAGCCACAGAGCCCCAAAGCGCTAAACAAGGCCTCCTCCCCCCAGGCCAGAAGGGGTGGGGGCGCAGCCCTGCTTACAGGGTGCCGGGGCAGGCCTTCTCAATAGCGCCAGGTGCAGCAGAGTAGAGACCTGGACCCGAGTTACAGGAGAGTCAGGAAGCCTCGGGGTCCCAGCGCACTCAGTATCCTCCAGAAGTGTGCAACCTTCCCTGCAATCCATGGGTATCATCTCTGGCCGGCCTCTCCAAGTGGAACGAGAAGCAGAGAATCAAGGGGACCTGCACCCTGCTTACAGGCTGCAGGCCGGGCGTGGGGGCGCAGAAGAACGGCTGGCCAAGAGCCAGGGCGCTCGTCTCGCCAAGGACTTGGGGATGGAGTACATAGCCTTCTCTCAAAAAGGACGGCAGTAACCCTTCATGCGAGCTACTGAGTGACCGCAAGAACATGCTAACCACCCAACAAAAGGGGGCCCTACCCTGAGATACAGGAAGGTCATGTTCCCAAAAGTATTAGGGGGGTGGGGGCCTAACGCTCCTCCAGGCCAGAAGGCACGGGAAATTACAGCAGTGCTGACCCCCCTGGGTGAGGAGGTGGGAGGAGAAGGCTACGAGGACGCATCTCGCCCCTTTTCCAGCACTGGGAAGAAAACAAAGCACGCTGCAGCGATTTTAAGAACAAAAAGAAAATAACAAACGCTTTCGCGCCCAGGCACTCCTCTCTCTCGCCATCCACACTCTCACATGGGTAAAAAGACTGCTCCCAGGCTGAAAAGGAGCTCCATGCCTCAAACCGCTTCACCTCCAGCCTTCCGCGGGAAAATCCTCCTCCGCTCCCAGGGGGCGAGAAGGCAGAGACCAGCACCCTCCTTGCAGGGCCCGGCCCGCCTGACTAGTCACACTGCCCATGGGGGGCAAAAGGGAAATGCCCAGAGCCTACTTACAGGGGTGTCCGCAGAGGCACAGTGAGACCTGCGCCCTGCTTACAGAGTGGTCCGCAGCTCTGCAGATCTAGTCCCTTGCCAGGGGCACGGGACTCGCACCCTCCTTACAGGGTGGCCCAGCCGTCCGGATGTGGAGTGCCAGGCACAGATGCAGAGAGAAGGACCGGTGCCGGGACACAGGGATCGGACAGGAGGCTGCAGACTTCAACCCAGCCACGGGAAGGTCATCCAGCTCTGGGGTCTACGGAGTTTGCCGTCACCCCACGAGTCTCGGCTCCTGTCTGCAAGGCCGCCCAGCGGAAGAAGGCTACGCCCACCCTGCTGACAGGGGCACCTCTCCGACTGGCTGGCTATGGCAGCGGACCTGGTCTCCCAGTTAGAGGACATCCAGCGCTACGCACGTTCAACCCCCACCCCGGCTCTTGTGTGGTAGGAGGCAGCCAGCATGCGCCCCACTTACAGGAGGCTGCGTCACTGGCAGCTGCGTCTGGCCTGGACCCCACTTACAGGGTGGCTGTGCTGTGCAAGACCGCCAACCAGATCTACGGCCTTTAGAAACAAGGTGGTGGTGACACACGCCTTGCTTACAGGGTTCCCCACCTGCCACCTGACTGGTGCACAAGTGCAACAGCATCAAGGGCAGAGACACCTTTACGGGTTACAAAGAGTTTGCCCAAAGGCTCATGCGCCCACAATTTGGCCAATACATGATCGAGACCTAAAGGCAGGGAGGCCACTCTGTCCAGAGTCCCTTTCCTTTGCATCCTGCTTTGCTGGCTTTTGGCCACTCGTGGTTTGCCCGCTGCTTATCCTTCTGGCAGCTGCAAAAAGAAAAAGAAAAGAAATAACAACCCACCCCAGGAAAAAAACAGGGGGACACAGTCTGGGTGTAAGGCATGGAGCCAGGGACCGAGACAGGAAGTTGTAGCATCTTTGAGTTTGGTCCTTCCCTGTAAGCCCTGCTGATCTGTCTCCTGTTTGACAGAGGGGCGAGCATGACCTCTCCTTGTTCAGCTTCCCAAGACTGGGGCAGTTGGACATGGAAAGCCATGGGCCACAAGCTTCCTGCTTACAGGGAGGTCCCACTGCGCCAAGACTCTCGGAGCCACATTTTGACTCATACGTGACTGAGACCTAAGGGCAGGGTCGTCAGCGTGTCCAGAATCCCTTTACTTCATACCCCATTTCCCTTGCAGGCTTTGCTCCTGGCTCGCCCCTTCGCCACCGGGTCTTCCGAGCACTGTAAGGACAAGGACAGAGACTGGCTGTAAGTAAACGCAGCTTGAGGGTACGTCGAGCGGCTGCAACTTCTCCCTTTTCACCCCTGGTATGAAGGGGCTCTAACACACTCAGATCTCCTCCAGAGTCTGCCCCTAAATAACACCTCTGCCAAAACCTCACAAAGTGGCCTAAGATGCTGAGGAAGAAGAGCAGGAGAACTGTGCCTCGCCTCCTGGTCGGGGGCCCAGCACATCCGCTCACTCCAAACCTTCCACGGCTCCCAAATCCCTAGTCTTTCCCCACGACTCTCTTACCTTGCCTCCTGCTTGCCTGGCATGGTTTTCTGCCCCGGTTCTCAGTTAAGTTGCATTCATCTGCCTTCTCTGCTTCTCTTGCTGGGGGCAGAAAGAACAAGAAAGAGACGGGATCAAAGTCAGCACAATGGAAGATGGGTCTGCAGCCCCCAACATCTCCCCTCCTTTACTCTTACCTGGATCTGCGGCCACTCTGTCCTGTGTCCGCGGAAAGTGGGGAGGGCACACCCTCTGCGGGCACCACTGCCGACGTCCCGGCCAGCCAGGAGCAGAGCGCGATGGGCCAGGACTCTGGACAGAACTGCTCGGGCGGCACCATGAACGGTGACCGCAAGCACCAGCAACCCTGCTTACAGGGTGGTGCTCCCTCCACACCGCTGGCTGCTGGGGCATGAAGCTCAGAGACAACCTGCGAAGCCCTGAACTCCAGTTGACAGCTGCCTCACGTGGTCTCGATCAGGGGTCAAAGCTGCTCCGTGTCTGGGGTCATAAGCCCCATGACTTGAGGCTCCTGTCATGGAAGACACAGAGCTGAGGCCTCCTCCCCCACGGCCAGAAGGGGTGGGGGCGCAGCCCTGGTTACAGGGTGCCGGGGGAGGCCTTCTCAATAGTGCCCGGTGCAGCAGAGCAGAGGAGCAGAGACCTGGACCTGAGCTGCAGAAAGGTCACTACGTCTCGGGGTGCCAACACACTCGGTATCCTCCAGAAGCCGGCAGCCTTCCCTGTAGTCCGTGGCTATTTT
>NW_005843139.1:320900-322900 GCF_000455745.1 Alligator sinensis | reverse complement strand
CTAATGCTCCCCAAGGCCAGAAGGCATGGAAATCTATAACGTTGCTTTACCCCCTGGGTGAGGAGGTGGGAGGAGAAGGCTACGAGGACGCATCTCGCCCCTTTTCCAGCACTGGGAAGAAAACAAAGCACGCTGCAGCGATTTTAAGAACAAAAAGAAAATAACAAACGCTTTCATTCCCAGGCGCTCCTCTCTCTCGCCATCCACACTCTCACAAGGGTAAAAAGACTGCTCCCAGGCTGGAAAGGAGCTCCATGCCGCAAGCCGCTTGCCCTCCAGCCTTCCACGGGAAAATCCTCCTCTGCTCCCAGGGAGCAAGAAGGCTGAGACCGGCACCCTCCTTACAGGGCCTGGTCCGCCTGACTAGTCACACTGCCCTTAGGTGGCAAAAGGGGAAGACCCAGAACCTGCTTACAGAGGGGGCCCTCAGCCAGCCAAATCAGAGCTATCACCAAAGGCACAGCGAGAGAGCTGGACCCTGCTTACAGGGTGGTCCATAGCTCTGCAGAGCCTCGCCCTCCACCGGGGCACGGGACTTGCACCCTCCGGCCTGGTCCGCCTGACTAGTCACACTGCCCTTAGGTGGCAAAAGGGGAAGACCCAGAACCTGCTTACAGAGGGGGCCCTCAGCCAGCCAAATCAGAGCTATCACCAAAGGCACAGCGAGAGAGCTGGACCCTGCTTACAGGGTGGTCCATAGCTCTGCAGAGCCTCGCCCTCCACCGGGGCACGGGACTTGCACCCTCCTTACAGGGCGGCTGAGCCGTCCAGATGTGGAGTGCCAGGCACAGATGCAGGAAGGAGGACCGGTGCCTGGACACAGGGATCGGAGAGGAGGCCACGAGCTTCAACCCAGCCACGGGAAGGTCGTCCAGCTCTGGGGTCTAAGGAGTTTGCCGTCACCCCACGAGACTCAGCTCCTGTCTGCAAGGTCGCCCAGCAGAAGAAGGCTACGCCCGCCCTGCTGACCGGGGCACCTCTCCGACTGGCTGCCTATGGCAGTGGACCTGGCCTCCCAGTACAGGACATCCAGCGCTACACACGTCCAAACCCCCTGTCCTTCTCCCAGGATAGCAGGCACCACACACCCTGCTTACAGGAGCCTGCGCCGTCCGCAGCCGCGTCTGGCAGCTGGCCTGGCCCCGCTTACCGGGCGGCTGCGCTGCGCAAGACCGCCAACCAGACCCACGGCTTTACGAACGAGGTGGCGGCGACACACGCCTTGCTTACAGGGCTGCCCGCCTGCCACCTGCCTGCTGCACGAGTGCAACACCATCGAGGGCAGAGGCATGTTTCCGGGTCGCTCTATGGAGGCTCGCCCAAAGGAAGTGTGTGACGTGTGGAGCTGAGATTTGGCTAATACGTAAGTTTCATGGAGCTGAGATTTGGGCAACACGTGATGGAGCCCTAGGGGCAGGGAGGCTGCTCTGTGCAGGGTCCCTTCCCTTCGCGTCCCGTCTCTCCGGCTGGTTTTTCTCCGTCCTCGCCTCTCTCCCGCTGCTCCCCCGTCCGCGTCTCCTGCCGGCGCGTCCGAGGCCTGCGAGGACAGTGACCGAGCCCGGCTGTACGCGGCCAGGGCCGGAGCACGCGTCCAGCAGCCGCAACTTCCCTCCTCTCAGCCCTGGCGTTCGGGGGTGTCACGCGCTCGGGCTCCTCTGCAAACCTGCAGCCTCCCCCGACCCACGGCAGCACCTCTGCTCCGCCGCGCAGCGCAACCCGAGGTGATGTAGTGAGCAGGTTTGTTATTACCCCCCCCCCGCCACACCACTGTATCCGGCCCGCGGGCGCCCAGGAAATTTAGGAAATGAATATTGCCGTGCCCCGGGCGGCCCTCCGCCGCTTCCCACAGCTCCGTGAGCGCCCCCCCGCAACCGCTCGCCCCGGAGACGGGCAGGACCCGGGCCTGGCTCGCAGGAGCACGGAGGGACGTCACCACAGCGACCGGGCTGCCCCCGAAGGGACCCGCTCCCGGCTGTTGGGCTGCGGTCGCACGGCCCGGC
>NW_005843139.1:318241-320503 GCF_000455745.1 Alligator sinensis | reverse complement strand
AAGAACTCGCGTGCTCCAGGCCCCGCCCCTTCCGCTCGGGCTGGCCCCGCCCCCGCGACTCCGCACGTGCAGCCCGCAGCTCTGACCTCGCGTGGCACAGCCCCCCCCCGCCGGCACTGAGTGGTGGGTTGGTTCGGGGGGGCGGATTGCTGCCCTCCACGGGCCCGCAGCGGTCACGTACTATAGACATAGCATAAAGCAAGGGTGTCCGCAAAGGTCATTGAAGGCATTGCAGCTGTGAACGTATCACAAGGGCGCGGCTCTCGCCCCTGCCACTTTTATGGCTTAATGAGTCAAGGGACTGATTTTATGGGAAGGAGGAAACTCCAGACATAACAACCTTCCCCACCCCTTGCTGTGAACCCAAGTAGTCCTGGGAAGGGAATCCGAGATGGTCACAGCGCAAGAACGGCCGCCGCGCCATAAACAAGTCCCGCTCTCGAGCCCCCAAGATGTCCCCTCGGACGGGGAGAGCTGCCCCCTTAGACACCCATAAGAACATACAACCCGTGACTGCTTGGATCAGACCCTAGATCTGCCTTGCCCCGTCTCCTGCATCCCGCAGACCCCTGCCATACATTACATATATGACACTTGGAAGTGATGGATCGCGCAATATACCAAGACCAGCCACACTTATAAAATCATTATCACACTATTAATCGGTGAACCGCGCAATGAACTGAAATCGGCCACACGCGCAAAGCCATTATCTTACAATTCACGGGGGAATCGCGCAAGAAATGGAGATTTGCCATATGTGCCAAGGTATCCTCCTGCTATTAACTGGCGAATGGTGCAGCAAATGGAGACCCGCCACATGCACAAAGTAATTACCGCGCAGTTAAGTAGTGAATCGTGCAATGAACGGAGGCCAGCCACGTGTGCAAAGTAATTATCACACCATTCGCTGGTGAATCGTGCAATAAATGGAGGCTAGCCAAGTGTGCAAAGTCATTATCACACAACTGAAGGATCGTGAAGAAAACTGAAACCATATGTGCAAATAAATGATCACACAATTAACTAGTGAATCGCGCAATAAATGGAGACCAGCCATGTGTGCAAAGTAATTATCACGCACTTAACTGGGGAATTGCGCGATACATTGAGACTGGCCACATACACAAGCCATGCAATTAACTAGTGACTTGCACAATAAATGGAGACTAGCCACACATGCAAAGTAATTATCACACCATTAGGTGGTGAAGCGCGCAATAAATGGAGACCGGCTACGCACACAAAATAATGAGCACATAATTAACTGGGGAATTGCACAGTAAATTGAGACTGGCCACACGCGCAAAATAATTGTCACACCATTAACTGGTGAATCTCCAGGGAGGGCCTGAAAACACAGGGGGAGTCCGGTGGTTGGGCTTCCGGTCCCACCTCGGGGGCAGGGAGGGTTGGTGACCTCCGGCTGTAGCACACACAGGGCTTATGGCCTACAAATCAATGCTGTACCATATTTCCTTATATAGGACATGCACATTGATTTATGGCTTCACCAAGAGCGCGCGGAGCCTCATCTGCCACTGACTCAACCTCTGCTCAGCCAAAAGCTGGAGCCCTAGCTGCTGCTGTGGACTTGACTTCCCCTTTCTCCGGTAAAAGGCATGAGCTGCTTTTCACCGTATTTCCCCACCTATTACACTCATGCCAGTTCCCAGAAGCTGGTTGTTTTTTTTCTGTATGAGAAAATGCAGTATATCCTGCTTTGCCTCTATTCCCACCCCACTCCAATCTTACCTCTTTGTTCCCGGCTCTGTTTGCCCATCAAACAAGGGTGCGGCTCACTTTCCATTCCTATGCTCAGCTGTCCAGGAGCTAGTTTATCCTGTGCGGGGAGCGAACAAGCCCCAGTCCCAGCATCCTCTGGGACTCTCAGGGGGCATGGAGACAGGGTGCCCATATCCCACCCCAGGTGGACACGCTCTCCCAGACCCACCCCAGAGTTTCCGTCCTCTCCCCAGGCCCCTCCAAGACATGTCTGTCGCTGCGGGGGGCTCCTACTAGGCCTTGCCTTGGGCTCCGTTGTACTGATGTGCGTGTTTTTCTCTATGATCCTTTGGAGAGGGTGAGGGCGAGGGAAGGAGGGGGCTGGAGAGATGGACGGGCGGATGGGTAGGGAAGGATGGATGATTGGGCAGACTGACACATAGGTGGACAGACAGGATGTCTTTAGCTGGCTGGAGAGAGGACGTGCAAGGATAGTGCGGGTGGGTGGGTGGTTTTTGGGGAAAGAGGGATGAATGG
>NW_005843139.1:317851-318231 GCF_000455745.1 Alligator sinensis | reverse complement strand
GAGTGTGTGGATGGGTGGGGAGATGGGTGGATGGATGGATGGACGGACAGACAAAGTGGGTGGATGGAGAGCGGGGAGAGCGGGAGGGATGGATGGGTGGACAGACGGACTGGCGAAGGGGTGTCTCTGGGGACAGAAGAACACGGGGTACATGCAGGGACGGATGAATCCACCTGAGGACACGCACACTGGGCTACTCAGACAGCCCCCCAGTATCCCAGCAACCCCTCCTGCCTCCCCCTCTCCCGCCCCCGCGCCCCTGTATCAGGGCGGCTGATACGGGCAGAAGGCAGCGCTGAGAGCTGCCAGGGCCCGGATATCACCCCCGTGGCGCCGCCCCGCCCATGCCAGGAGCTGGCTGAGTCCTGACAACCCTTTGC
>NW_005843139.1:305740-317722 GCF_000455745.1 Alligator sinensis | reverse complement strand
TGGCCTTCTCCCCCTTCTCCTTGGCATTAGATGCCCCCCGCCCCCCGGCCCCCATGCCAGAGCGGGGAGTGAACCCGGGCACCCAGACCTCGACACAGCTGGGTGGGCAGCCTCTGCTGAGTCAGTGCCTCCCCGGGTCCAACTCCACCGCCCCCGCCCACCCGCCAGGGACTCCTGGGTCCCCTCCAGGCCAGCTCACAAGGCAATGACCTTTGCCCCCCCTTCCCCCCAAGGAACCCAGGTGTGTGGCACCGAGGGAGACCCCAGACCCGGCTCGGCGAGACCGCAGGTAAACCGAGCTGGCTGCATTTGGTGCGGGGAGAAAGCCCTGGTGACCGGGGTCCCACCCCACAACTGGCAGAGTGTGGGGCTGGCACAAGCGAGGGCCCGGGCAAGACGGGGAGAGCGTGAGAACGGATTCAGTGGCTTATACTGGGAAAGTAGATGGTGGAATGGCTGGGGGACCTCGTTATACTGGGAGAATGACGGGGGGGAGACTAATGAGCCGCTGGAAAGGTGGAACCAGTGGCAGACTGACTTATACTGGGAAAGTAGAAGGTGGAACCAGTGGCAGACTGGCTTCTACTGGGGAAAGCGTGAAGCTGGAATGAGTGGGCAACTGGTTTATATTGGGAGAAGAAAAAATGGAGGGGGGGCTACTATACTGGGAGAGCATGAGGGGGAAATCAGTGGTCGACTGGGTGATACTGGGAGAGGCTGAGGCTGAAATCACTGGTGAACAGGTTTATACTGGTTTATGCTGGGAGGTCTCACTGGTGTCTTTCAGGTGTCCCACCTACCCCCCAGGATGTCTGAGGATCCTCCAGGGCAGGAGCGCCGCCCACTGGTGGCCGTGGATGGCGTCCCATTGCCCCAAAAGACATGGGAAAACTGGGCCCAGATCAAGGCCTTCCAGGCTAAGCCTGACGACCTCCTCATCTGCACTTACCCCAAGGCAGGTAGGTGTGGGCAGGGCTTGGAGAGCTCCTCCCCTGGAAGGTGGGACAAAGAACAGCACCAGAAAAGCTCCACCCCAGACCTGGTTTTATATGGGGCTCCACCCCAGAGCCAGCTGCATCAGGGATCCCCCCCACAACATATTGTCCCCCCGGGCACAGGCACCACCTGGATCCAGGAGATCGTGGACATGATCCAGCAGGGTGGGGACCCCGAGAAGTGCCGTCGAGCCCCACTTCATGAACGGCACCCCTTCCTGGAGTGGGCCCGCAGCCCTCAGTCCACTGGTAAGCCCCACTTGCATTAGGGAGGTAGGTTTTTGGACCGTGAAATGCCCATAAATTTATGGACGGTCAGTAAAAAAAATCAGGCTAAAACATGTCTGTGAAAAAAAACTGAGCTGTCTAAAAAAGTTGGCATGTTGGTGAAAACATGTCAGAAAATGCTGGTGTGTTGGTGAAAATGTATCAGTAAAATTTTGTGTGTTGGTCAAAGCATGAGTCAGAAAATGACATGTTGGTGAAAATGTGTCAGAAAAAAGTTGGTGTGTTAGTGAAAACATGTCAGTAAAAAGTTTTCCCGCTGTCAATAAAATAAACTATTCCTGCCGTGGCCACCCCTTGGGCCCCTGCCCTCCACAATGATCCCATGATGCTTTGCAGGGGTGGCCTGGGCTGATGCCATGCCCCCCCCGCGGACCCTCAAGACCCACCTCCCTGTGAAGCTCCTGCCTGCGTCCTTCTGGAAACAGGGCTGCAAGGTATGCTGGGAGGTGGGGGGGCACTACAGGGGGAAGCTTGCAGTGAGGCGGCACTGCTGGGAGAAGCTTGCAGTGTGCTCTCTGTGCCCTGTGCCAGGTGGTGTACATGGCGCGGAACCCCAAAGACTCAGCCGTGTCCTACTACCACTTCCTGCGCATGCACCAGCTCCTGCCCCAACCAGGGCCCTGGCCCCAATTCCTCGAGGCCTTCATGGCGGGAACAGGTGAGTCTGATTGGCTGGGACGTGTGGGCGTTTCCCTTCTCCCTCCCCACTTCTGCTCCAACCCAGAGCTGGACGCATCTCAGCTCTCCCCATACACTGTTATATGTGGATGTTACATCCCAGAGCATTTGCGCATCTCAGCTCTCCCAGAGAGTGTTATAGGCAGCCATGTCTACCCCAGAGCTGGACACATCACAGCCCTCCCTGACACCATTATATGTGCCTGTTATGCCCCAGAACTAGGCAAATTGCAGCTCTCTCCATACATTGTTGTATGCACCCATTTCTACCCCAGAGCTGGGCGCATCTCAGCCCTCCCTGATACTATGATATGTGGTCATTGCACTGAGCTCTGGGGCATACCAGCCACATATAACAGGGTATGGAGAGGGCTGTGATGTGCCCAGCTCAGGTGCAAAGGCCATGTATAACAGTGTATGGGGAGGGCGGAGATGCACCTAGCTCTGGGGTGGATGGGCCACATATAACAGTGTATGGAGAGGGCTGAGAGATACCTTAGAGCTGGGCATAATGGCCACATATAACAATGTATCTCAGCTCTCCCCACACTGTTATATGTGGCCATTATCATATGCCCCACCCTAGAGCTGGCCGCATCTCAGCCCCTCCCCATACACTGTTATATGTGGCCGTTGCACGCCAGAGATGGGCGCATCGTATCCCAGAGAGCTCCCGCGGGCTCTGACTCTCCTCTCTCTGCAGTGCCCTGGGGGTCGTGGCACGAGCATGTCAGGGGCTGGTGGCGGGCACGGGAGGCGCTGCCCCTGCTCTTCCTCCACTACGAGGACCTTAAGGAGGTGAGTGCTGCGAGCTTCCCCCCAACAGTGCCCTGAGGCTGTGAGCTTCCCCTCAGCAGTGCCCTGAAGCTGTGAGCTTCCCTCAGCAGTGCCCCACATACTGTAAGCCGCCCCCCAACAGTGCCCAAGCGCTGCAAGCTTCCCCAGAGCAGTGCCCTGCCTCTGTTTCTCCCCCCTTCCCCGCCCCCAGGACCCAGGGCGAGAGATCCAGCGGGTGGCCCAGTTCATCGGGCAGCCCCTGGTGCCGGCTGCACTGGAGAGGGTCGTGCACCACACCTCCTTCGAGGTCATGCGGGCCAACCCGGCCACCAACCGGGCCAGCGCGCCCCGCTCCGTCCTGGACCAGAGCATCTCCCCCTTCATGCGCAAGGGTGAGGCCCCGGGACCCCGCGGTGCAGCTGGCTCTGGTGGGGGAAGGCCCCCCGGCGGGGACGGGGCTCAACTCCTGTCCCCTCCGTGGCTGCAGGGACCGTGGGTGACTGGAAGAACCACTTCACCGTGGCCCAGAGCGAGCACTTCGACCGGGACTGCGCCAGCAAGACGGCAGGCACCGGCCTGGCCCCAACGAAGACGGCGGGCCCCGCCCTGCCCTTCCGCACCGAGCTCTGAGGCCCCGGGCATGCGGGCTCCCAGACCCCCCGCTCCCACCCCCACGTATCCCAGCAAGCCCAGGCGTGCGGCCACCCGCCCGCCATGGGGAACCCGAGGGAAACTGAGGCACAAGGCTGGGGGTGGGTGGGGGATGAGTCTCTTCTGCATCCAGCAGAGCCAAAAATGGATCGCTTCCCCCCCAAAAATAAACCCTCTGCTTCGCTGGCTTGTGGAGGTTGCTTTTAAGGCGTAGCTGCCCCCCGTCCCCACCCCAGAGGACCCAGGAGGTCGAACCCCGTCTCCCATCCAGGGGCCGACTTGGTCTATCCCTGCTTAGCTCCAGTGCAGCCCCCCCCGCAATGATGCCTGGGTTCACTGGGAGGGGCCTGGAAGCTGGTGAGCGAGAGCAAGGCATGCTGGGAGCCCGGATGCCTGTGTTCACTGGGAGAAGGAGGGGGTGAGACCGGGGGTTTGGGAGCTCGGGCGCCTGCGGGGGCAGGGAGGGAAGGGGGTTGAGGGCCTGGACACCTGGGTTCCTTGTGGGGGGTGAGACCAGGGGTGTTAGGAGCCCAGACGCCTGGGTACCTTGGGGGGGATGGGGGGGGCGGCTGGGTGACAGGACGCCTGGGTTCTCTGGGGAGGGGGCTGAGACCAGGGGTGTTAGGAGCCCGGGCTCGTGGGCTCTCTGGGGTGCGGGGTGGGAGGAGAGGGGTGTTAGGAGCCCAGATGCCTGGGTTCCCGGGGGTGGGGGCGGGGATGGGAGCAGGGGGTTTAGGAACCCAGACACCTGGGTTCCCTGGGAGAAGGTGGGGGTGAGAACAGGGGGCCTGAACACCTGAATTCTCTGGCCCTACCCCCCTCCCCAAACCACATTGCTGGGGGGGGATCCCCATTCGCACCTCCTGTCCGGCTGGGCCCCACTTCCTGTCTCTCTTCTCAGGCTGAGAAGCATCCCTGGGGACCCCCCCCCCCCCCGCACCACTCCCCCCCTTGGCCCCCCCCCCCCCGGACAATCTCCCAGCTTCTGGGGCCTTGCAGAGGATGGAGCCAGGATCCCAACTCAGGCCAGAAACACAGCAGAGTAGGGTTGCACCTTGGAGACTAACCCCAGCAGAGCCCCCCTCAAAGGCAGGGTGGAGGGGTATTGCATTGCCTTCCCCCAGCTCTGGAGTTTGCAATGCAAGAACAAAGCAGAGTGCATTTCCCAGCAGGCCTTGGAGCAGTTGCGGGGGCACTTTTGGGGAAGAGGGGTGCAAATTACGGGGGTGATATCAGGCAGGAGCTAAGGGAGAGATGCCCCTTAGAGACAGAAAGGGATTTTTTTATGGGTCTGATTTATATGGAGACTTACGGTTCTCTAGACATAGACAGTAAATGGCATTATCGGGGTCTGATTTATACAGAGGCTTACGGTTCTCTTAGCATGGGAGGGAGTGGGTTTATAGGGAGTCTGCTATATACAGAGATTTACGGCCTTGTATGTATCGTGCAGGAAATGGATTTATTAGGAGCTTGTTTCTAAGGAAACCTGTGGTTTTATAGGTATCGTACAGGAAATGGATTTATGAGCAGCTTGTCTACACAGAGACTTACAGTATCCTATGTATACCACATGCAATGGATTTATATGTGTCTTATTTATACAGAGACCTACGGTACTCTGTGTATACTGCATGCAATGGATTTATAGGCATCTTATTTATACAGAGACCTACGGTACTCTATGTATGCTGCATGCAAAGGTTTATAGGGGTCTGATGTATACAGAGACTTACGGTTTTGTATGCATGGTGTGAGAAATGGTTTTATCAGGGTCTTATTTGTATGGAGATTTACGGCGTTTCAGGGACGTGAAATGGGTTTCTAGGCACCTCATTTCTATGCGTTGGATGGGAAATGGATTTTGGAGCACCTTATTTATGCAGAGACTTATGGTACTCTGTGTATAGGGCATGAAATGGGTTTATAGGGGTCTTATTTACACGGAGCCTTACAGTACCCTGTGTATAGTACATGAGGTAGGTTTATAGGGGTCTTATCTATACAGAGACTTACAGTACCCTATGTATAGCGCATGAGATGGGTTTACAGGGGTCTTATTTATACAGAGACTTACAGTTTTGTTTTTATAGTATATTTAAATGGATTCGTAAGTACCTTATGTATAGCGTACCATAAGTCTCCATATGTGTGTGCTTATAAGGGATTTATATGGAGACTTATGGTACCCTATATATAGCACGAGATGGGTTTATAGGGATCTTATATGGAGATTTATGGTATCCTATGTGTAGCATGAGGTGTCCTTATGGGGGTCTTATTTATAGAGAGATTTATGGTACCCTATGTATAGCACGAGTGGGCTTATAGGGGTTGTATCTATATGGAGACTTACGGTACCCTAGTTTATAGGGGTCTTATTTATATGGAGACTTACAGTACCCTATGTGTAGTGCATGAGGTGTGTTTATAGGGGTCTTATCTATATGGAGACTTATGGTACCCTAGGTATAGTGCATGACCTGTGTTTATAGGAGTCTTATCTATACAGAGACTTACGGTTTTGTTTTTATAGCATATTTAAATGGATTTATAAGTCCCTTACGTATAGCATACTGTAAGTCTCCATATGTATAGCGCATGACGTGTGCTTATAGATGTCTTATATATATGGAGACTAACGGTACCCTATGTATAGTGCAGAAATAGAAGTATCTTATTTACAGGGAGACTTACAGCTTTATAGTACAGGCAAGGGGTTTATATGCAGAGACTTATGGTTCTCAAAAAAAATGCATATATACAGAGACTTATGGTTTTGTAGGTATAGTGTGTGGAATGGATTTCTGGGTGTCTTATTCATATGGAGACTTACAGTTCTCTATAGGGCATGACATGGATCTATAGGCACCTCCTTCCTATGGAGATATCGGGCATTATATATCTATATGATGTGCAGTACTGTGGTGGACTGTATATAAAAGCCACATAACAGCTGTATATAAAATATAATGTCTGTATATACACCTTTAAGGACCATATATAGAATAGAACTGCTGTATGTAAGGTCTGAGGGCCATATAGAAAATATCCCTGCTGTATATATAGGCCATAAAAGCTGGATATAAAATACAACAGGCATATACAAAATACGATAGATTCTATATATGCCTTGATGACCATATATAAAATATAACAGACACATATAAAATACGACGGACATATAGAAAACAGGGTGACCATATATAAAATATAATGGCTATCTATAGCATATGATAGGCCTTAAAATAAGGGAATATATACCTATATCTGTCAAATAAAGCAGTCATATATATTCTTTTTAATGGCCATATATAAAATATAACAGCTGTATATTAACTATTATGACCCTACATAAAATATGATGGCCAGATATAAAATATGACGGCAGTATATAAAACATAAACAGCTCTATATGCACTTATATGCCTAGATACCAAACAGCCCTGTGTACACTTTAATGTCCATATAGAAAATATGCTGGCTGTATGTAGAGAATATGCTGGCCCTATAGACACTTTAAACACTGGATATAAAATAGGCCAGGCATATGTATTCTTCAATGACTGTATATAAAACATAGTGGCTGTATATACAATATGATGGCCATCTATACACTTTCATGACTGGAAAATAGAATATGACAGCTATATATATGATATAATGGCTGTATATAATTTATGACACCCACATATAGAATATGATGGATGTATATGAAATATGGCTGCATATACCCTTTAATGGCTGTACATAACAGCTGTATATAAAAATATAATAACCATATATGTGCTTTCTTTACTCTATATAAAATATAACAACTGTGTACGTGCTATCATGACCGTATATAAAAGTGATATACGATTGTTATATTTTCTATACAGCCGCTGTGAGAATTGCATATGTACATTCCTGACCGTATATAAAATATAAGGACTGTATATAAAATATATTTTATATACGGTCAGGAAAGCACGTATATAATTGTTATAGCGGCCACATAGAACATATAACAATCGTATGTGTGCTTTCATGACCATATAGAAAATATAGCAGCCGTATAGAAGATACAACGATCGTCTATGCGCTTTGACAACCGTATGTAAACTATAATGATCATATATGTGCTTTGATGACTGCATATAAAGTATAACGGCCATATGTGCACTTTAACGGCTATATAGAAAATATGACAGTCGTGTCTGTGCTTTAGTGACCATATAGAAAATGTAACGGCTGCATATGCCCTTTCATGCCCATATAGGAAATGTAATGGCTGTATAGCAAATCTAACAACCATATATCTGCCATACAGTCATTAAAGCGCGGATGTAGTTGTGTTAGATTCTTGCTTTGGGGTGTTGCCGGCTCCTTCCCCTTCTCCCACGGGTGCAGGCATCGGGGTCGGGGCTTGCACCTCTGTTGGGGGTGGTTGTAGCCCAGGCAGCTTCTGCCGGGACTTGCACCTGGAGGCAGCCAGGTCTGGGGGAGAGCGGAAGAGAGGTGCATATAACTGTGCCCAGGGCAAGGGTTGAGATGCAACCAGCTCTGGGGGGGAGCAAGGGGAACCAGCCACATATAACACTGCCCAGAGAGAGAGTTAAGACGTAACCAGCTCTGGGGTGGAGCAGGAGGGAGAGGTTACAGCCACATATAACAGTGCCCAGGGAAGTGTTGAGATGCGACCAGCTCTGGGGGAGAGCAGAGGAACCAGCCACACAAAACACCGGCCCACACCTGGGCTCACACTGCACATGACACACCCCACCCCCACTTCCTTGTGACCCTCCGACTTTCCCCCTGCAGGTCACAGCACGGAGGGCGGAGCTTCTTGAGAAAGAGGTGGGGCTGCCCAGAAAGGAGGCGGAGCTACCTGGGAGGACCAGCCCAATGGAGCCAGGTGAAGCCCCCAGCACCCCAGATCCCCAAGTTGGGGGGGGAGAAGAGGACGTCTCCAGAGCCGCCCGAGCAGGTGAGCCCAGCTCCCAACGCCCCCGGGGCAGCCCGGGCATCTTGGGGGGCAGGTCTGGTAGCCTGCCCCCATCACTGAGGGCAAATCGCAGCCCCAACCCACTCCCTGGGGGTGCTGCTGGCTACCAGACCCAGCTCGTGGTGCGGGTGTCGGCACCTCAGGAGGGACCAGAGGGAAGGAAACATCCTTCTTTCTTCTAAGAAGGGAGGTATTGGCGGCAGCCCAGAGAACCGGGAGAAGTGGGGGATATTTCCCAGCCCCACAAGCAGCCCAGGCATAACTAGACCTCCAAGTCGAGTGGAGAGACAAGAGACGGGTCCGTACCCCGTCTGGGCACCACAACCCATAGCCGGAGGAGAGGCCTATCCCGTTCCTGGCCACCAGCACCTGATCTGCTGAGGCCGCTGGCCCCGTGTTGAGCAAAGAGCAGGTGGGAGAGCACAAGGGCGCTAGGCAAGGCTGGGCGGCGGGGCCGAGAGAGCCCCTCATCCTTCCTTCATCCATCCCCTTCTCTCCTCCCAGGTGCCCATGCAGCCAAGGATGCCGAGAACGCCCCCGTGCCACCCGTGAGACGCCGGCGGCGCCGGGCCGAAGGTGGCCTCATCAACCTCCTGGGCCTCCTGGAGCCTCAGCCCCGGGTGCGGGCCCGGCCCTACCGCTGCACCGACTGCGGCCGGGGCTTCAGCCAGAGCTCCAACCTGCTGGAGCACCAGCGGGTGCACTCAGGGGAGCGCCCCTTCACCTGCGGGGAGTGCGCCAAGAGCTTCGCCCGTGGGTCCACGCTGGCTGAGCATGTCCGCACGCACACCGGGGAGAAACCCTACCCCTGCCCGGACTGCGGGCGCCGCTTCGCCCGTGGCTCCACGCTGGCTGAGCACCGCCGGACCCACACGGGTGAGACCCCGTTCGCCTGCCGCGACTGCGGGCGCTGCTTCAGCCGCACCTCCAACCTGGCCAAGCACCAGCGCACGCACACGGGGGAGAAGCCCTACCCCTGCCCCGAGTGCGGGAAGCGCTTTGGCCTGCGCTCCAACCTCCTCAAGCACCTCCGCACGCACTCTGGGGAAAAGCCCTTTGCCTGCGGGCTCTGCGCCCGCCGCTTCAAGAAGAAGACCCACCTGGTGTCCCACGGGCGCACGCACACGGGCGAGCGGCCTTACGCCTGCGGGGACTGCGGGAAGAGCTTCGCCCAGAGCTCCACCCTCCTGGAGCACCAGCGCACCCACACCGGGGAGAAGCCGTACCCCTGCCCAGACTGCGGGAAGCGCTTCGGCCTGCGCTCCAACCTCCTCAAGCACCTGCGCACGCTGCGGGTGCACACGGGGGAGAAGCCCTATGGCTGCAGCGCCTGTGGGCAGCGCTTCCGCTACAAGACCCAGTTCGCCCGGCACCAGAAGCTGCACCATGGGGGCGGCCGGGAGGAGGAGGAAGAGGAGGAGCCCGTGGCCGTGCTGGCCGTGGGGCCCTGGGCCACTGCCAACCCGCTCGTGCCCATCCCAGAGACGGCTTGAAAAAATATTGCCCCCCAAAAACGCAGCAGGAGGGATTTGGGAATGCGCGTTGTAGCTGGGAAATATGGTAAGGGGCGTCACCTAGCCAGGGCAGCAAGGGTGTACATTATAGGTGACAAATACAGTAAGAGTGTGTCATTCCCCCCCTCCCCCCCAAAACACAGCTGGTGGAAATTAGGAGTGTGCTTTTTTGGTGAGAAATTGAGAAATACGGTAAGAACCTAGCCCAGAGGCGGCAAGGGTGCATGTTATAGGCAAAAAAAATATGGTAAGAGCAGTTTTCCAGCTTGGGAGCAAGGGTGCATGTTATACGCAGGAAATACAGCAAAAGCAGTTTCCCATTTTGGGAGCAAGGGTGCACATCATACACAAGAAATACGGTAAGAGCAGTTTCTGCTGTTTATTGGGAGAAACCAATGGGTCATTTTGTATTTGAGAGACTACGGTATTCTCCTCCCCTTCCCTGCCAGATCCAACCCATGTGGTCCAGCATCCCTGCTGTCCCAGGGCTAGGGAACTGCTCTTACCATATTTCTCACCTGTAATGCGCACTCCCAATTTCCACACGTTCTTTTTCAGAGGGAAATGTGCGCTGTATGCCAGAAAATACCGTATTTTCCTCCCCTCCCCCGCCAGATGCAGCCTGTCTGGCCCAGTATCCCTGCAGCCAAGAAACTGCTCTTACTGTATTTCTCACCTATAACGCGCACGCCCAATTTCCACACGTTCTCTCTCAGAGGGAAACACGTGAGACAAGGAGCCCCTCACATCTCCCCCGTGTCTAGCTCTGGGTCTTTATCGGTGGCCGTAGACTAGGAGCCATGGCCCCAAGCTTCAGCAGGGGAAACTGAGGCTGGAGAGGTGGAGGAAACTGCTGGCCGTGAGGTGGTCGAGTATTGAAGGAGGTACCTAGAGAGGTTGGAGACGCTGGAGCGGGATGCTTTCACCCGGGAGAACCTCGCCCTCGGGAAGAGCCTCGGTGACCTCACGGGAAGCCCGACTTTCCCATGATCCTTCAGGAGTTGCGGCGTCTCCATCCCCGGAGATTCGCAAGAGCCAGGTCAGTTGTGTCCTGGGCTGTCCCGCCTGGCACCCGTCACATCCCTCCCAGCTCCATCGTCCCATGATCCTTTGCTGCAGAACTGCATGCTGGGAGCTGAGAAGGGCTTCCCTCCGCACTGGACTCTCTGTTGGTCTCTTCCTCTCTGGGAGGTTCCTATTGGACCAGAGGAAGCTTGAGATTGTTCCTATTGGATCAGGGAGACCTTCGAGACTGGGGGGGGTCACCTGAGGCATGGTCACGGGTTCGAGTCCAGCCTCGGGGAGTTGCCGTTCCCGCCCCGCATCGTGGGAGGCCGCGTGTGACCCTCCGGACTCAATCCCCTCTTTCGTTTCAGCCAGGGCCGAGGTCACCGTAGCCCCGGCACTAACAGCACCCCGACGCCGGCGCTGCTAGCCCTGGGTTACCCCAGAGCGGACAAACAGGGCAGCGGAGAGCAAGCAAGGGGGGCGGGGCATCTTTTCAGTACCGTATAGACTTGTGTACCACGCCCCCCGAAAATTAGCGATGGAAAGCAGTCTGAAACCGAATCTGATTGGATTTGATTAAACAGATCTCTCTCGCTCTTCTTTTTCTGTCTTCCTTCTGGCTTTCCAAAGCAGGTCTTACGTTTGGGGGGGGGGGGGGTGTTATAGCTAGAGAAGTACAGTAGCCGGTGGCAAGTGAATCCGATTGGATTTGATTCAACACGCACGCGCGCACGTGCTCGCCCCCTCCCGCCTTTCCAAAGCAGGTGTTATTTTTGGAGGGGGTGTTATAGCTGGGGAAATACGGTAGTTGGTGCAGTTTGGGAGCCCTGTGTGTTGCGCACGGGAAATTACGGTAGGGCCCGTCCATGGTTGGGGGGGCGTGTCTAGGGCCTGATGGGGGCGGGTACCGTATTGCTGGGTACCGTATTGTCTGGAGTATGACGCGCAGCTGGGGTAGAAGCACGCCGCTGCTTCCTGGGGGCAAAAGGGAGGGGCCGGAGGGGTCGAGGCCGCGGTGCACACTGGGACACTGCTGGACACACACACACACCCCCCCCCCCCACACCCCCCCCCCCCGCGACGC
>NW_005843139.1:302849-305292 GCF_000455745.1 Alligator sinensis | reverse complement strand
CTGGACGAGTGGGTGGACAAGAACCGGCTGGCCCTCACCAAGACGGTCAAGGACGCGGTGCAGAAGAACACGGAGCAGTACATGAGCGAGCTGGCCGAGCAGCCCGAGCGCAAGATCACCCGCAACCAGAAGCGCAAGCACGATGAGATCAACCACGTCCAGAAGGTGGGGGCGGGTGGGGGCATAGGTCACAGTGTGTGTTGTATACGAGGAAATACGGTAGTTCCCGTTTGCCCTGCAGGGGGCGCGTGCGAGATGGAGCACGCGTGTCCTACACGGGGAGATACGGTCGCTCCGTGTTGCTTTCCAGGGGTGCGGGAGAAATGAAAGGCGCCTGTTCTGTGTCAAGAAATACAACCGCTCTCTTTTCCTTCTGGGGGACGGCATGTTCTCCATGAGAAAATATGGCAGCTCCCCTTTCCCTGAGTGAAGGAAGGTGGAAGGTGTACGTTGTATACGAGAAAATGTGGCTTGGCTTTGCTTTGCGGGGAGGGGCAAAAGGGCACGGTGTATATGAAAAGATACGGTAGCTCCCAGCCTGTCTGAGAGCTGGAAGGCGTGTCTTCTACATGAGACAATACGGTAGCTGTTTTTGCTCGGGTGTTTTTTGCCCTGCAGTGGGTGTCTGGGAAGTAGAAAGTGATGCGTGCTATACAGGAACATACAGTAGCTTGCTTTTGCCCTGCAGGGCCTGTATGAGAGCTGGGAGGCACATCTACACAAGAAAATACGGTAGCTTTCTTTTCCCCTGTAGAGAGGTGGAAAGTGATGTGTGCTATAGGAGACAATACGGTAGCATCCTTTTGCTGGCAGGTGCTGGGCAAAAGGGGCGTGGTCTACACGAGGCAATACAGTAGTCCTTTTTTTTGCCCCATAGGGGGTGCTTTGGGGGTAGGGGGCGGAGCCTGATGCTGTCTCTGCCCCTCCCTTCTGCCTCTCCCCACAGACCTACGCAGAGATGGACCCCACCACGGCCGCCCTGGAGAAAGAGCACGAGGCGGTGAGAGGCTCTGGGGGGGCTGTGGGTCAGGAGCAAGGGGTACCACCGCAGGGACAGTGGCAGCGGGCTGGGAGGGAGAGGCACTGCTGACACCCCCCCCCTCTCCCCCCCCAGATCACCAAGGTGAAGTACGTGGACAAGATCCACATCGGGCACTACGAGATCGACGCCTGGTACTTCTCGCCCTTCCCAGAGGATTATGGGAAGCAGCCGAAGCTCTGGATCTGCGAGTACTGCCTCAAGTACATGAAGTTCGAGAAGACCTACCGCTTCCACCTGGTGAGGGGCGGAGTTTGGGGCAGGGGGCAGGGCGGGAGTGAGGGGCACTGGCCTGACCCCGCCCCTTGACTCTGGCAGGGGCAGTGCCAGTGGCGCCAGCCCCCGGGGCGGGAGATCTACCGCAAGAGCAACATCTCCGTGTATGAGGTCGACGGGAAAGACCACAAGGTCAGTGCGGGGGAGGGCACCCGGATGCCGGGCTTCTGTGGGATGGGGGGGAGGGAGCAGGGGGAGCTGGGAGCCCCCCAAATCCCACCAGTCAGCAGCTCCTTTCATCCCACTCCGGCCACCAGTTCTCTGGGCGGGGGAGGGGAAGTGGGGGGGCTGGGAGCCTGGATGCCTGGGTTCTCCCATCCCGACACTTCCCCCCCAGATCTACTGCCAGAACCTGTGCCTATTGGCCAAGCTCTTCCTGGACCATAAGACCCTCTACTTCGACGTGGAGCCCTTCGTCTTCTACATCCTCACCGAGGTTGACCGCCAGGGTGCCCACATTGTCGGCTACTTCTCCAAGGTGCTGGCTGGCCCCCCAGACACCTGGGTTCCCTCGGGGTGGGGGGCTGGCACAAGCCTGGACACCTCCCCCACAGCCCGCCCTATATCCCTCCCCACTGCTGCCACCAGTGAGCGGCTCCTCTCATCCCACTGCTAGAAGGGGAGTTGGAGCTTGGGGGTGAGAGCAGGAGGACGGAGCCCAGCTGCCTGGGTGCTGTTGGGAGGTGGCGAGAGTAGGGACCCGGATGCCTGGGTTCTGTCACACTCTTCCTGCCCCATCTCCCCCCCCCAGGAGAAAGAGTCTCCGGACGGCAACAACGTGGCCTGCATCCTCACTCTGCCCCCCTACCAGCGACGGGGCTACGGGAAATTCCTCATTGCCTTCAGTGAGTCTCCTTCCCCGGCATCACAGGGCCAGGTTGGTCCAGAGGAAGCAGGGCCCTGAGCCCCTCTCCACATCTTCTTACCCCCTTGCAGGCTACGAGCTGTCCAAGCTGGAGAGCACGGTGGGGTCGCCAGAGAAACCGCTCTCGGACCTGGGCAAGCTGAGCTACCGCAGCTACTGGTCCTGGGTGCTCCTGGAGATCTTGCGGGACTTCCGGGGCACCCTGTCCATCAAGGACCTCAGGTGAACGGGCGTGGGCTCCCAGCTGGGGGGCCACCTCAGCC
>NW_005843139.1:300317-302839 GCF_000455745.1 Alligator sinensis | reverse complement strand
GCATTGGCTGGTCTCCCATCCAGGGGCTGAGCTTGGCCCCTTCCTGCTTAGTCTTCAGGGTGAAACTAGGGCCAAGAGACTGAGAGTAGTAATAGGGGCTTACTGGGACCACTATGGCTGGGTAACCAATCAGTAAAGGAGAGGGGACTGGCTAGAGCCGTTATTTCTGGGTGATTGAGATCAGTACGTTTGGGTAACTGGGACCTGTATGGCTGGGAAAGTGGGACCAGTATTGGCCCCTTCCTGCTTAGTCTTCAGGGTGAAACTAGGGCCAAGAGACTGAGAGTAGTAATAGGGGCTTACTGGGACCACTATGGCTGGGTAACCAATCAGTAAAGGAGAGGGGACTGGCTAGAGCCGTTATTTCTGGGTGATTGAGATCAGTACGTTTGGGTAACTGGGACCTGTATGGCTGGGGAAGTGGGACCAGTTAAGAGGGAGGGCTTGCCTGGAAACCAGTAAGGGCTGGGGGTAACTGGGGCTACTGGAACCAGTATCTCAAGATAATTGGCACCAGTATAGCCAGATTACTGGGACTATTATGCCCAGATAATTGGGACTAGTATGGTCAGGCTACTGGGACCAATTTGGCCAGATAACTGGGCCCAATATGGCTGGGATACTGGCATCAGCATGCCCAGATAACTGGGACCAGTACAACTGGGCTGTTGGCAGCAGCGTGCACAGATAACTGGGAATTGTATGGCCAGATACCTGGGACCATTCCGGCTGGGATACTGGAACCAGCATGCCTAGACAGCTGGGAGACTAGTATGCCCAGAAACCTGTAACCAGTATGTCCAGACTCCTGCAACCAACACGCCCAGATAACTGGAACCAGCTTGCTCACCTAACCAATCCTGGTATGGGTCCCTTGCAATCAGCATGTCCACCTAACTGGTCCCAATATGCCCAGATACCTGGGACCCATAACACCGCCCCTAGCTGCCAGCTTCCACCGTCTCCCATCCAGCCTCCCTGCTTAGCACCGTTTCCCTACCCCCTGACACCCCGCCCCCTCGTTAGCCAGATGACCAGCATCACGCAGAACGACATCATCAGCACGCTGCAGTCGCTCAACATGGTGAAGTACTGGAAGGGGCAGCACGTCATCTGTGTCACCCCCAAGCTGGTGGAGGAGCACCTCAAGAGTGCCCAGTACAAGAAGCCGCCCATCACTGGTATGTTCCACCTCACCACCACACCCCAGAGCTGGGTGCAACCCAGCCTGGCCCCTACGCGGCTGGCCGGCCCCAATCCCACCCCAAAACCCTGCTTCCGGGGCTCTCCTGGAGCCTCGTTGCATTGAGATGTTCCATGCCAGAGCTGGGTGCATTGTGTTGGAGTGTTACACTTGGCCGTTGGGTGCCCCAGAGGTGGGTGCAGCATGACCCGGGCTTGGCCCTGCCCTATCTCGCCCTGGAACCCCGCCATGAGGGCTCTCCTGAGCTTTGTTACACTTGGATATTCCGCCCCAGAACAGGGTTGTAACACTTGGCCAGGCACTGCCCCACAGCTGGGCCCACCGCGGTCGGGTTTGTGCCCTTCTAAGAGACCCGGATCCCAGTCCCAACCCCCCCCTTAACAGCTCTCCTGGAGCCTCGTTGCACCCACATGTTCCACCCCAGAGCTGGGTGCAATATCCTGGCCTGTTATGCTTGGCTGTTGTCTGCCTCAGAGTTGGGTGCATTATATTGGGTTGTTACACTTAACCGTTGGCTGCCCCAGAGCTGGGCACATCATGCCTGAACCCAGGACACAATTCAAGCCTATGGCTCTACTTAAATGGCTACACTTGGCCCTTCCCTGGCCATTCCACCCCGCAGCTGGTCATGTTATAAGCTGTTCTACTGGGCCAGGTCTCACCCACTCTACCTCAGAGCTGGTTGCATCACGGTCAGCTGTTGTATTCCAGCAGTGTTAACTCCGCCATCACCACCTGTTTGCCCCCAACCCCCAGAGCTGGGTGCCCCTGACTGGTGTTTCACTCGGCCCTCGCCCCAGGCTCATGTTGCACTCGTCCATCACCCCAGAGGTGGGCACATCGTGACGCCTAACCCCACACCCCAGAATCAGCTGCTTTTTCTGGGTTCTTGGGGTGGGGTGAGTCGTGCCCGGACTCGACTCACCCCCGCCCCTCCTCCCCACAGTGGACTCGGTTTGTCTTCGCTGGGCCCCCCCCAAGCACAAGCAGGCCAAGATCTCCAAGAAGTGACCATCTCCGTGGTGTGGCTGAGGCTGGGGAGGAGCTGCCGGCAGCGGTGTAGAACAGCCCACGGCTAGCGCTAATATGCCTGGGTTCGGCGGGGGGCTGGGGGCCCGGCCGCCTGGATTTTTGGGGGGCGGGGTGGGGGAGGGGATTGTATATAACATAGTTGTCAGAAGAACATGTATTTTTAATAATAAAACAGCAGAAATTGCTTCACAGGCTTGGGCTGGAGCTTGGGGGCGGGGGGGAGCCCAGCTGCCTGGGTTCTCCAGGGCTTTAGCCCCGCCTGTAGCCCAGCTGCTGTAGGGGCTCT
>NW_005843139.1:298745-299470 GCF_000455745.1 Alligator sinensis | reverse complement strand
CATATACAACAGGCTCCAGCTGTCACCATGGCAACAGCTAAGCCCTCCACTGGGATCAGTAGGGCCAAGGTAACTAGGGCCAAGCCAAACCCCACCCCCCAGCTGTCCCCATAGCAATAGCAATGCCTCATCACCATGGAGACAGCTTGGCTGCTTTCCTCAGCAGCCATGAACCCCCACATATACATCATGGCAGTCTCCATGGCAACTGCTGGGAGGGTGGCTAGAGCAGGGTGACAATAAGGCCTGGGCTCCAGAGCAATGACAAAGCGCCCTGGTGGCAGCGTCCATGGTGACAGTAAGGGCTAGTTTCCATGGCAACACCTTGCTTTCCCCCTCCTCCTCACCTGCTGGGGGTGTCCTTGGTCTCCATAGCAACAACTAGGCCCCATTTCCTGGCAGCAGTGTCCATGGTTTCCATAGCAACAATGGCCCGAGCCCCTGGTGGTGACATCCATGGTGACAGTAAGACCTGGCTTCCTTAGCAACGACTAAGGGCCCACCCCCTGCCGGCAGTGTCCGTGGTTTCCATGGCAACAACAAGGGTCCCCCCACCGCCCGTTGGCAGTGTCCACAGCGATGGCGAGGCCTGGTCTCTGCAGCGACGGGTCAGTCCCAGCCGTTGTCCTTGACCATGTGACTCAGCTCGATGATGAATTTGCCCTCCTTGTACTTCTGGCTGCTCTCGTAGGCCTGTTCCTGGGGTGGAGGGCAGCCATCTTGGG
>NW_005843139.1:295877-297483 GCF_000455745.1 Alligator sinensis | reverse complement strand
CCCCCCCCCCCCCCCCTATAGAGGCCCCTATAGCAGACAGCAGGGGGGGCTCACAGCCCCTCCACCCCCCGTCCCATATACAACCCCCAGCCCCTATACAGCAGCCCCTTATAGCACCTATGGGCCAGCCTGGGTCCCCTATAGCCGCCTAATCCCCACCCCCACTAGCCCAACCAGGAAACGCCCCTCTCGACCCGCCCCGACCCCTCTCGACCCGGGGGGTCCCGGAGCCCGCAGAGGACGCTGGGAAGCCCCGCCCTGCGGCCCCGCGGGGGTCTGGCGCTCACCGGCCGCAGGACCCTCTCCGAGCGCTCTGCCACCAGCCCAGCTGGGAAAACAAAGCCAGGCCCCGCCCCCTGCCCAATCAGTGCGAGGCATGCTAATGACCCGGGAAAGGCGGCTCCGGGGGACGGGGGCTGATTTACATATAGGAAGGGAAGGGACGGGAGGGGAGAGGAGCTCTTAAAGGGCCAGGCTCAGATTTATTTGGGGATCAGGATTAGGGTAATGACTCAACCGAAGGCCACGCCCCCCAAGGAGGAGCCGGAGACCCTCCAAGGTGTGTCCAGGCTGTTTATTGGAGAGCCAGAAGGAGCCCCCTGGGCGCTCATGGGCCGGGTGCTGGTCGAGGTAGCGGCGCAGACGGGTGGGGTAGTCGGTCATGACCCCATCGACCCCGTAGCTGAAGGCCTCAGCGAAGTCCTGGTCCTCGTTCAGCACCCACATGATCACCTGGTGGGGGGGGGGCAGGGTGTCAGCAGTGCCCCTCACTCCCAGCCTGCAGCCCCCTCCGCCCCCAACTCACCTTCACCCCTTTGTCCTGGAGCTGCTTAAACAGCTCTTTCCTCATGAGGACCCTGGAGAAGAGAGGAGATGTCAGGGCACAGGTGTCTGGGCTCCCAGAACCTGCTGCTCCCCCCCAGGGAGCCCGGGCATCTGGCCCCCACCTCCCCTGCCCACACTCCCAGGGCCTCTCTTCCAGCCTGCTGCCAGCATGTGATTATGTCTGGGTGTCTGGCCCTTTAAAGACTGGGGGGAGAAGTTTGCAAAAAAAGGGGTGGGGCCTAAGGTGGGAGGGGGGAATGACAGGGGTGTCCACCTCCCTGTCTTTACTCACTTCTGGAGCATCTTGGCCATCAGCGCCCCCAGGCAGCCTTTGCGCACTGGGAAGTAGGTCCTGCAGGGGGGAGGGGGGGGGGCCAGAGGGGATGGGACCCAGGCATCCGGGCTCCCAAACCCCCTGCTCCCCCTCCCCGAGAACTGGTAGAGCTAGTAGAGCTCGTCCTACCAGTTCCCAGGTTCAGCGCCCGGCCCAGCTCCCCTCCCTGGGAGCCCAGACAGCCGGGCTCCCAGAATCCCTTGCTCCCACCCTGGGGAGCCCAGGTGTCCGCACCTGTTGATGATGGAGGGCAGGGGCACCTGCAGGAAGGCCTCGGGGACGTGGGTGCGGGGCAGGAGACCGAGGTAGAAGAGAGCGACGAGGACGAGTGCGCGGCGCATGGACACTATGGACGGCATTGCCGGCTCCTGCGGGGGGAAGAGGTGGGACCCCCTAACCTGCACCCTGCACGGTGACCTGCACCCACCCCCACCCACCCATCCCTGC
>NW_005843139.1:295173-295846 GCF_000455745.1 Alligator sinensis | reverse complement strand
TCCCCCCCATCCCTCTACCCATCCATGCCTCTTTCCCCCCAAACCATCCGTCCATCTGTCCAATGAGCCGTTGCATCCATTCCTCCATCCCTGTGTGTCCCCTTCATCCATGTGTCCATCCTCATCCACCCTCCAGCCATCCATCTGCCTCTCCGGCCAGCAGTGTGCCCACCACCCACCCACCGGTTCCTCCAGGGACGTCTCCGTCCCTGCACCGCCGTGCTGCGCCCCGGCCATACCTCCTGGTGGCACTTGCGCAGGACGCGGTGGTCGAACGCGGCCCAGACGCTGATGTCCAAGCGGTCGTAGCGACGCACCAGCTCGGCCACCTGCCGCGGGCACCGCCCAGCCTCAGGACACCTGGGTCCCCTGGGCGGGGGGGCCGACACCTGGGTCCCCTGGGGAGGTGGGGGGGGCGGACACCTGGGTCCCCTCACCTTGCTGATGAGCTCGTCGTCATCCTCCTTCACCTCGATGTTGACGGGGACCCCGGGGAAACGCTGGAAAATGTCCTCCAGGCGCGCGATGCGGTGGTCAGAGCCGCTGGCAAAGGATCCTGGGATAGCGGGGGAGTCGGCAGGGCCCCTCGTGCCTGACCTGCAGCCCTGCCCCAAGGTGCCCCTCAGCCCCGTCCTGCAGCCCCCCCACAGCGGTGCCGGCCCCTCACTCCTGC
>NW_005843139.1:289266-293110 GCF_000455745.1 Alligator sinensis | reverse complement strand
CCACCCCCATCCCAACCCCCACCCCCGAGCTCTAGCCCCGCCCCCGTGACCTCACCCTTGGGGTCGGCCTTGGGGAAGAGCTTGGCCCAGGGCACCTGGGCCTTGTGCGGCAGCGACTGCAGGTAGTTTCGCGCCTTCATGTTGATGATGCAGTTGAGGTCGTCCTGCGAGGGCGACCCCAGCACCCCTGTGGGCGGGATCGAGTCAGGCCCTGCCCCCAAGGGCCCCGCCCCTCCCTGCAGGCCCCACCCACTGGGGTTGACATCACCTTGCTTCACTGCCCCCCACCTGGGCACAAGCAGACTTGCATAACCCCAGCCCTGATTTCCAAGCCCCACCCCTCATTCATACCCAAATAAGCATCACCCCACCCCTTATTTTAAGCTCCACCTCTCTACCACGCCCACCCCGATTTGCATGACCACGCCCCTTATTCTAAGCCTTTCCCCTCCCTGCCACCATCCACACCCCGTGGAAGACAGCCCTTCACCCACCCAAAGCCTCCACCCTTTCCCCCAGCCACGAAACCCCACCCCCTGGCCACAAAGCCCCGCCCCCTCACCCAGTATGTGGTTGAGCTGATCCAGGTAGTGCTTCCCAGGGAAGATGGGCCGGTTGGAGAGCATCTCCGCCAGGATGCAGCCGACCGACCAGATGTCGATGGACTTTGTGTAGCCCTGGGGGGAGATGCGTCTGAGTCTGGGGCGGGCACCGGGGTGTAACGGGGCTATGGCCAGCTCTGGGGTGGGTGCCAAGGTGTAACCAGCTCCGGGGAGGGCGCCAGGGCGTAACAGGCCTGCAGCCAGCTCCGGGGTGGGGTGAGATGGAGCTGCAGCCAGCTCGGGGGTGGGCCTCAAGGGCCAGGTGTAACAGTCTGGGGTGGGCACTGGCGTGTAACACAGCTGCGGCCAGCTCTGGGGTGGGTGCCAGGGCGTAATGGGTTTGCGGCCAGCTCTGAGGCAGGCCCGATGCTGCAGGTGAGTCAGGGGTGGCCCGGCTGAACGGAACAAGTCCCGCTTTACCGCCCCCCCCTCCCCACCGAGGGAAGCCAGGCGTCTGGGGCCTCACCTTGGAATTGAGCATGATCTCGGGGGCGCGGTACCAGCGTGTGGCCACGTACTCGGTGAGGAAGCCTGTGTGGTCGTGCTCGGGGTCAGCGATCCGGGCCAGCCCAAAGTCACAGATCTGGGGGTGGGGGAGGACAGAGGGCATCACACCACAAGTACGGTGGCCTGGAGGGAACAGATATGCCCAATACAGGGGTTTGGGGGGCTCGATGGTGGCCTGGAGGGGACATTACAGCCCCAACCGTGGTCTCTGGGGTCCTATGGTGGCCTGGGGGGAACATTAGGGCCCCAGAGGTGGGTTTAATTTTTCTACAGTGGCCTGGAAGGGCCAGATATGCCCCATACAGGGGTTTGGGGTCCAACGGTGGCCCAGAGCGGACTTGGAGTCCCAATAGCTGGGTTTTATGGGCTCTATGGGGGACAGACATGGGCTCTGGCGGTCCTATGGTGGCCTGGAAGGGGCATTGGGGCCCCAGAGGTGGGTTTCATGTGGCTTGGAGGGGACATATATACCCCACACCTGGGTACTGGGAGTCCTGCAGTAGCCTGGAAGGGACCCGCAAGCCCAACAGATGGGTTTCACGGGTCCGACGGCGGCCCAGAGGGAACACAGAGCCCCGAAGGGCTCATTTTGTGGGGTATGGTGACCCGAAAGAGACACGGACCCCCCCAGAGGTGTGGTTGCTGGGTCCTACAGTGGCCCGCGGGGGCCACCGATGCCCAATCAGTGCCTTGTATGTGTCCTGCAGTGGCCCAGAGAGGCCACAGCAGACCCAGAGATCGGCTCTGCGGGTTCCACAGAGACATCGGGTACGGTGGTCCCCTGAGGACACACAGCCCCGGACAAGCGTTTTACGGGCTACAGTGGCCCGGCGGGACCCCCCTGCCGCCGCACCTTGAGATCGCACGTGGTGTTGATGAGCAGGTTGCTGGGCTTGAGGTCGCGGTGGAGGACATTGGCCGAGTGGATGTACTTGAGGCCCCGCAGGATCTGGTAGAGGAAGTAGCAGACGTGGTCATTGCTCAGCTGCTGCGTCTTGAGCAGCTTGTAGAGGTCCGTCTCCATCAGGTCCTGTACGATGTAGCTGGGTGCGGGGGTCAAGGGCCGTGGTGGGGAGGGTGGCTGGGCATAACCGGGTCCCTGTAATGCAGCTGGCTCTGGGGTGGGGCTGAGGCTGAGTGTAACAGCCTGCACAACGCAGCTGCTCTGGGGTGGGAAGGCAATAGCTGGGTGTAACGGGGCCCCATCATGCAACTGGCTAAGGGGTGAGACTTTGGGGACTAGGTATAACAGGGCTCCTATAATGCAGCTGGCTCTGGGGCGAGACACTGGGGGCCGGGTATAACAGGGAACCTCTTAGGCAGCCAGCTCTAGGGAGAGGCTGAAGCAGAATATACCACCAGCCCCTGCAATGCGGCTGGCTCTGGGGTGTGCTCTTGGGGGCTGGGTATAATAGGGTCCCCATAATGCAGCTGGCCCTGGGGTGAGACACTAGGGGCTGGGTACAACAGCCCCCACTCCCCATAATGCAGCTGGTTCTGGGGTGGCACCAGGGGCTGGATATACTAGACCCCCCTGCCGCATAATGCGGCTGGCTGTGGGGTGAGACACTGGGCCCCTGCCCCCCCGGTGCAGCTGGCTCTGGGGCAGGCCTGGCAATAACAGCGCATTGCCTCCCCGCTGCGGCTGGCTCTGGGGTGGGACCCCTCCCCCCCACAACGCGGCTGGCTCTGGGGCAGCGGATACACATCGCGCATCTGGTCGAGGCTGGGGGCACGCAGGATGTCGTTGATGCCGATGATGTTCTCGTGGCGGAAGCGCAGCAGGATCTTGATCTCCCGCAGCGTGCGCTGGCAGTACGTCTGGTGCTCGAATGGGCTGATCTTCTTGATGGCCGCCGGGGTCTTCGTTACGTGGGCGGAGGCTGAGGTGGGGGGGGGCGGGGGGGGTGGAGCATGAGTGACACAGACTCAGCTATGGCTCCCGCCTGGGAGGGCACCAGAAACGCAACGGGAGATGGGGCCGCAACAACTTGGGAGGGCCTGGAGCAGAGGGCGCCATAAATGTAATGGTGGGGTGGGGATGGGGAGCAGAGATGGCACTGACCCGAGTACACCCCCACCCTCCCCGCCCAGGAGGGATCGGTGGCACAGGGCACCAGAAACGTAAGGGGAGACGGGCTGCGACAACCAGGGCTTGCAGCAGAGGGCTGACAGTGCGACAGCAGCCTGGAGGGAACGAGAACGGGCCACGGTAACCTAGAGGAGTGCTGCACGGGGGGGCGGAAATGCAGTGGCGTACGGTGGCCTGGAGGCAGTGGCAAAGGCCTTCATAAATGTAACAGAGACGATTTCAGTGGCCTGGCGAGCCATGAATGTCATGCTGAGCTGAAGGGAGTCCATTGCCCACAATGCAGTGGGGCACAGTGGCTCGGAGGGGTCAGTTCCCTAGGGGAGGAAATCTACGGTGTCCCAGGGGAATCTTTCCGGCGCCCCACAGCCCCTACGGGGACCAAGAGGGGTCACTTCCGAGGTCCCATTGCCCACACGGGGGGTAGTCGGGGTCACTTCCGGTGTCCCACCGCGCGTACGGCAGCGCGGAAGAGTCAGTGCCCGCAGTCAGGCCTACTACGGTGGCCCGCAGGGGGCCGGCGGGGCCGGGGGCTCGCTACGGCGGCCGCGCAGGGCCAGCTCACCACACCATGCCGTACGCGCCCTCGCCGATATACTGCAGCTCCGTGTAGCGCGGCCCCACGTCGAAGGCCTGTCCCTTCACC
>NW_005843139.1:288286-288563 GCF_000455745.1 Alligator sinensis | reverse complement strand
TGCGGGGGGGCAGGGTCAGCCCGGACGCCGGCTCATTCGGCGGGGGGAGAAGGAGGAGGGGGGGGCGAGTCTCACCGGTGCCGCTGCAGCAGGGGCTTCCCCCGGAACCGGCCCGACACCACGAGGACCCGGAAGGACGTGGAGCAGCGCTCGGGGGTCGTGTCCTCCACTTCCTGCGGGGCAAAGGAGACTCAGGCGTCCGCCCCCCCAAAACAACCCGGGCGTCCCCGGGAACCCAAGCACCCCACGCCGCGCACCACGTGCTCCGCCTCCAGCT
>NW_005843139.1:286624-288098 GCF_000455745.1 Alligator sinensis | reverse complement strand
GACCCCCCCCCCCCCCCCCGCCCCGCCCCGCCCCCCGGGCGCCTGCGGCCAAATAGGGAGCGGAGGAGGGCGGGGATTAGATGGGACGCACGCGGCGGGAGCGGGGTTCGTGCCGGTTGGGGGTGGCGCAAGGGGTGATGGGAGTGTGGGCAAGGAAGCGGGGAGCGATAGGGCTGCTGAAGGGGGAGCAGGGCATGGTTGGCTGCATGGTGGGAGCAAGGGATGATGGGAAGTTGGTGTCTGAGGGGATGATGGGAGCAGAGGATACTGGGACATGAGTCGGTGAGAGCAGGCAGGGCATGGTGGGATGTAGAGAAGCAAGGGATGCTGGGAGATTTGCACAGGAAGGGCAGCAGGGTGTGATGAGACTTGGGAGTGGGGGGGGGGGCAGGAGACAGGCCCCCACGGGGCCACCCCTGACCCCGCCCCCATCCAATTGGCAGGCAGTACCATGGCGACGGCCCCAGGGCAGGGCTTCCGCGGGGTGTACCTGCTGCTGTGCACGTGCCCGGAGAGGTGGGGCCGCGTCTATGTGGGCTTCACGGTGCACCCGCGGCGCCGGGAGCTGCAGCACAACCGGGGGCAGCGCTATGGCGGCGCCCACCGCACCAGTGGGCGCGGGCCATGGTGAGCCACCGTGGGGCCGGGGCTACCGCCCAGCATGCCTTGTTTTCGGGAAATCACGCTCCTGGCATGCTTTGCTGCGAGGGACCTGGTTCCCAGCATGCCTTGCTTTACGGGCCTGGCCTCCAAGCAGGCTTTGCTCTACATGGGTTAGGCTCCCAGCAGGCTTTGCTTTAGGAGGGCCAGGCCCCTAGCGTGCTTTGCTGTGAGGGACCAAGCTTCCAGCATGCTTTGCTCTAAGGGCCTCAACTCCCAGCATGCTTGGCTGTAAGAGGACCAGGCTCACACCATGCTTTTCTGCGAGGGACCTGGTTCCCAGAATGCTTTGCTGAAAGTGGCTTAGACCTTTTGCTTGAGGGGGGCCTAAGTTCCCAGCATGCTTTGCTTTATGGGCCTAGCCTCCCAGCTGGCAGGTAAAGCTCTCAGCATGCTTTGCTGCAAGGGACCAGACTCCCAACATGCCTTGCTTTATGTGCCTGGCTTCCCAGCATGCTTTGCAGCACAACAACCAGACTCCCAACATGCTTGGCTGTAGCAGCACCAGTTTCCCAGCATGCTTTATTCTGGGGGTCTGGCTCCCAGCATGCTTTGCAGCAGCAATTCCCAGTATGCTTTGCCCCCCCCCCCCACAGGGAGATGGTGCTGATTGTCCATGGCTTCCCCTCCAATGTGGCTGCTCTCCAGGGGAGTGCCCCGCCCCTGCCAGGCCCCGCCCCCAGTAGGGAGCTGGGGTCTAGTGGATGGGAGCGACAAGGCCTAAGGGGTTCAGGAGCCCAGACGCCTGGGCTCCTTGGGAGTGGGTAGAGGCCGGGGGGCGGGGGTGAGAGCAGGGAGCCTGGGCACTCTGGGA
>NW_005843139.1:283236-286486 GCF_000455745.1 Alligator sinensis | reverse complement strand
CCCACTCCCTGACCTGGCCCCGCCCCCCCACATGCCCATCACCTCTGGGCCCTTCCCTGACCAGCCCCACCTGGCCCACCAAGCCCCGCCCCCTCCGGCCGTGCCAGGGGGCACTTGCCAGCTCTGCGAGGGGCACTTCCAGGTAAGCCGGCCACCTGGGGTCTCCCTCCCACCGAGGAGGGGCGGAGCCTGGACACCAGGGGTCATGGAGGGGCGGGGCTAGGAGCTTGGCTGCCTGGGTGCTCCCTCCGCTTCCCCCCCACCCACAGGGCGAAGTGGATGCCCCCCTCCGCTGCATCCAACCAGGCTGCCCCCTGACCGCTCACCCACCCTGCCTGGCACGCCACTTCCTAAAAGACGAGCCGCATCAGTTGCTGCCGGTGGAGGGCTGCTGCCCCTGGTACGTGGAGGGGAAGGGTGGGGGGCACGATCTTGTTTCCACACCGACTGCTGACCCCCACCTTCCCCCAATAGCTGCAACACGCTCGTCCGCTGGGGTGACTTGATTCGCTCCCACCTGGGTTACCGCAACGACCCCGAGGACGACCTCTGCTCCTCCCAGGTAAGCCCTGACCGACACCCCCCCCCCCCCCCCATCTCCAAGCCCCACCCCTCGCTGCGGGCCGTGCCCTCTGACCCCTGTGCCCCTTCCCCAATGCAGGGTCACTGGACTGAGGAGTTGCAGGCTGAGAAGGCGGGGCCTCAGGTGGAGTGAGTGGAGCCACGGGTTTCTAGAGACCTGGCCCTCCTGGCCCCACCCCCATAAGCACCTGTTGTCCCCAAAGGACAGTGAGTTCGTGCCCGGTGCACTTGTGCCAATAAACACACAGGGGTGAAGGATCCAACTTAATCTTTATTTCTGCGCAGAAAGCAGTGCTTGGCAATCGTTCACAAAGCAAGCACCCCCACCCCAGTGAGCGTCTGCCTTATATAGCTATGTAACAGGTTAAACTTGCTGATGTGATGAAATGTGTAGCAAGCCCAGCAAGTAACCCCGCTTCCATCTCTCCCCCAAGTAACCCCCCTTCCTTCCCCGGGACTTTGTTGATACAGCTTTTCCTTCTAGCGCGGCCAGCAATTATAAACAACTAAGCAACAAGCGATCTCCCCCAGCCTAAACAACCTACTCTATGCCCTTGGTAGGATAAACTACTTTTTCAAAACAAAGCTGTTCCCTGGTTAAAATGCATAGTGAAAGTTCAGGGGATCTCTGCTGGACATGGCTTCCAGCCCTACCTCTGTCCCTAGGGGTTTGGCCAGATGCCCCCGAAACAAGGGGTGCTTATCACACCCAGCGGTCACCAGGGACAGGAGGGGGCGGGGACATGGAAACTCCTCCCCCTCCCAACTACCAATCAAATGGAGCTTCCCTTTTTCAACCCTCTACCTTGAACACAGATCCTGCCCCCTCCAGAACCAATCAGGTGCCAGATCTGGGTTGCGCGTCACCAGCCAGCCCCACCTGCCCCCCCCACCAATCAGGGGCCTTCCCTGATCCAGGAAGCCCTGCCTTCCCCTCCTCTTGACAGGGAACTGAGAATTAATAACTTTACCTCGTCAGTGTGCTACAGGGAATTAAATATGCAAATGTAGGTTGTTGCATTTGCATATTTAATTCCCTGTAAGCCGGTGATGAGGAAAGCTTATTAATTACAAATCACTAATCACTTCTCATCTTCACTTTCAGCCTATTGGTCTATGCTTCATTTCCCCTCCCCCAATGCTGTAGCTTGTCTTTAAGGGAAACTACAGGCAATCCAGGTTACTAATTAAGCTCAGGTTAATTAATTAAAGATCATTCATCAACTGTCAGCTCCGCCTTCATCCTCTCTTATTGGTCTATGCTTCATTTCTCCTCCCCCAAAGATGTAGCTTGTCGTTAAGGGAAACTACAGGCAATCCAGAGGTTACTAATTAAGCACAGGTTAATTAATTGGGATGAATCCCAGGTCATTTAGGTTAATTGATTAGGGATATATAACAAGCCAGCCATTAAGCCTCAGTGTTTCATTTCCCCTCATTCAATGATGTAGCTGGTCGGTAAGGGAAACTACAGGGAATTAAGAGGTTAACTGATTAGGCACAGGTTAATTAACTACGGGTTTCACAAATGATTAATTATCAAGCAGTTAATTGCTTCAGGTCCCCCTCCCCCTCCCTCCATATGGCCCATCCAGAAGGGAAACTGAGGCAGGATCCATGAACCTCCCCCCTGCTAATCACTGACTAATTAGCAATTAATTAGGGAGAGGGTCTTAATTATCCCCCCAGTCACTTCCTCCTGCCCCCTGTATTGGCCCCTGGGGCTTCTCCCTGGAGTAGTTCTGGGATAAGGGAAGCTAAAGGCCATCAATTGGTTAATTAGTGATTAATCAGTGACTAAATACATTAAATGAATTAGTTAGTCATCTCCCAAGATCCCCGGCCCCCTCCCCATATTGACCGCCAGGGCTTTCTGCTCCCTGCAGCTCATTCATAAGGGAAGCTAAAGGCCATTGGTTATTAAAATAGGTGATTCATTAGTAATTAAATACATGAATTAGAATCAGGGTGTTAGGTATCTCCCAACTCCCCTTTCAGCCTCCCACCCGCCCATATTGACCCCCCAGGGCTTTTGGAACCCAAATGCCATGGATTGGTAATTAATTAACCATGGGTGCTAGCTTAATTGGTAATTCAAGACATGCAATGAAGACCTGGCTGCTAATGAGTTCCAGACCTGCACCCTATATCCAGGTTCTTGTCCCCCCCCAGCCCATTGCTAAGGGAAGCTGCAGGGAAACTGAGGCTGGATCCAAGTCCTGGAGCCCCCTCCATTCATTACCCGTTCATTGGGGTTAATTAGGTTGTTAATTGCCTCCCAGCTGTCTTCTCCCCCACCACCCCTAGCCTCTGCCTCAGTTTCCCCCAGCTGCTCCTTGATGCACTTTTAATTCCCTCCCTTGCGGGTGATGTCAGACAGGAATGCGCCTCTCCCACTGCGGGTTTGGATTGGCTCCAAGCAGGGGAGGGAGGCGGGATTAAGAACTAGAGGTTAATTAACCCCCCCCAACAGAGAGGAACCTAAGTCTGGGGCCTCTCTGCACACCCCGCCCCCGCTCTCCCATTCCCACACCCCGGGGGGAGGGACCCAGGCATCCGGGCTGGGCCGAATCCAGGGGGAGGGAACCCAGGCATCCAGGCAGGCCCCACCCCTGCCCTCGGCCCCCGGACAGCTCGGACACACGGACGCTCTAGGTCAGCACCCCCC
>NW_005843139.1:280306-282568 GCF_000455745.1 Alligator sinensis | reverse complement strand
AGGGAACACAGCTGGCGGCCCGCCTCCCCAGGCCTGGAGACCCTCTCCCAAGCACCACCCCCACGCCTCATCAAGACCCACCTGCCCGTGGAGCTGCTGCCGCCCTCCTTCTGGCGCCAGGGCTGCAAGGTGAGGGGATGTGGGGTCAAAATGGGCAGGACTTGGGGGAGGGGGTGGGGCCACATCATGAGCAGGGCCTGGCTGAGGGTGGGGCTTAGGGTAGGGGTAGGGCTAGGTGCGAAGGCATCCCTGGGCAGGCCCCAGGCACTGACCAAGCCTCTGGGCAGCTGGGTGACAACATTGGGGGCAAAGCTTAGACAGGAAGGGGCATGGCAAAGCCTTCCATCCCATGCCAGGTGCTGTACGTGTCCCGGGACCCACGGGATGTGGCCGTCTCCTACTACCACTTCTACCGCATGGCTCCTGTCCACCCCCACCCTGGGCCTTGGCCCCACTTCCTGGAGGAATTTCTGAATGGGAAAGGTCAGAGGAGGCGGGGCCAAGCCCAGAGATGGGCAGGGCTAGGGAAGAGCATGGCCAAGGAGGGGGGCAAGGGAGGAGGCCTGCCCGTTATGCATGGGGTTGGGCAAGGGGGCTTGGAGGAGAGCATGGGAGGCTGACCTGATCTTTGACCTCCCTGACCTCTGCCCCAGTGTCCTATGGGTCATGGTTCACGCATGTGAAGGGCTGGTGGGCAAAGGCAGCGACTCACCCCGTGCTCTGCCTGCGCTACGAGGACATGAAGGAGGTGAGAGGGGGCCAGCTCTACCAACCCAACACGGCCGCCATCCCAACCCAACCAACATGGACCCACTCCATGGCTGCCACACCTCACACCCTATCTACCCACCAGCCAGCATGGCTGCCACCCCTAGCACCCTACCCACCCTCCAACCAACATGGCCACGATCCCTAGCAACTTACCGATGCACCAAGATGGCCACCACGCCAAGCACCTACCTACACAGTAACCAACATGGCTGCCACCCATAGCAACCTACCCAGCCACCAACCAAGTCACCATCCCAGAATCCTACCCAACAACCAACATGGCAGCCATCCAATCACCCAACCCAACGCCCCACCCCCCAATGGCTCTGCCCATATCAAGATGGCTGCCTGACTCCGCCCGTCCCTGCCCCCAGGCACCAAGTCAGCAGCTGAACCGGGTGCTGACCTTCCTGGGCCGGACCCTGCCCTCCGGAGGTGCCACCGCCATCCTGGCTGCCACCTCCTTCACCACCATGAGGGCCAACCCCAAGGTCAACTACACGGCCCTGCCCCGCACCGTCATGGACCATGCTGTGTCGCCCTTCCTACGCAAGGGTAAGCCCCACCCCTGCCCCACATGCCCCGGTTCTCTGGAAGGGATCTGGCTCCTCCCTGCTCACCATTTTCCATCCCCACCCAGGTGAGGTCGGCGATTGGATGAACCTCTTCACTGTGGCCCAGGCTGAGGCCTTCGATGCCCGGTACCAGGAGCTCATGGCCGGTGTGGAGGGGCCGCCCATCCCCCCAAGCCCCACCCCTGGGGCTGACCCCGTCTCCCACTGAAGGATTCCCTTTCCCCCATCCCCCCCCCCTTCATAAATCTGCTGTCAGCTCACACCCCTGTATAGTCTTTGCAGGGGGTTGTGGGAGAGGGGGCCTGGCCGCCTGGGTTCTCCAGAAGCGGACTGAGTGGTGCCAAAAACCCCTTTAATTGACTAATGAATCAGTTAATTACCTGGCTCGTTACATGACTGGAGTACATGACTGTAGTACAGAAATCCCAGGCCCACCCTTACACAGCCCCACCTCCCTTGCAAGGATCAGACCCAGCAGGTTGGGAGCAGGGCCACAGAGCCCGGAACGTCGTCATGGTGAAGACCTGTTGGGGGAGAAAGCAGGGGGGGAAGGATTAGGGGAGCATTACCCCAAGATGGCCAACCCACATAGGCATGATGAAGTGGCAGACCAATATGGCCACCATGAGGGGCTGAACAAGACAACCACCAAGACAGGCACCATAAGGTGGCCAACCAGGAGGATTGCCATGAGCCAAGGTGGCCGCTCTGGAGGCCAAAATGGCTGCCGGATCCAGCATGGCCGCTATAATGCAGGAGGCCTTGCAAGGTGGCCTCCACTGACATCATACTGACCTGGCAACCCCCAGGGATCAATGCCAAGACGGCCACCCAAAAGGGCAAGATGGCCGCCCTAGCAACCCTGCCCTGGCACCCACACCATACCTGCGAGGGGGGCGGTCTTCCTGAGCCAGAC
>NW_005843139.1:279554-280275 GCF_000455745.1 Alligator sinensis | reverse complement strand
GGCAGCAGTGGGAGGCACCGCGGGGCAGTTGGAGAAGGGGGGAGGGGGAAATTGAGGGGGGCAAGGTCACTTCTTCTTGGTCTCCTTGCAGGTCACCACGTAGCGCTGGGCCACGTTGAGCGGGGGGGAGTAGCCGTCCGCGTACGATGTGTCCTCGAACAGCACTGAGTAGTCATCCTGGGGCTGGGGGGTGCAAAAAAAGTGGCACAGGGGCATTAATGACCCTTATGTACCCTCTTGTCCCCTCCCCACCCGCCCCCAGAGCAAGGGACAGCTCCTGCCCCTTCCCCTAGCTCCTGCGTGCTGGCCAGGGGCAGCTGCCCTGAGGAACCAATATGGCTGCTAGAGGCAGAGAGGAATTCCTACATGGAGGCCACCGTGGCTGCCTTGTGAGTGGATCTGGTGCAACTCCCTTCAAGATGGCGGCCAGAGATATCAGGGCAGCCACCTTGGCTGAGTGAGTGGTGGCCGTCTACAAACTGGTCAAGGGGGACCAGCAGGCAATGGGAGAGTCCCTGTTCCCCCAAGCACTACCGGGGGCAACAAGGAATAATGGTCACAAGCTGGCAGGGGGTAGGGTCAGGCTAGACATCAGGAGGCGCTACTTCACTGTCAGGGTGGCTAGGACCTGGAACCAACTTCCAAGGGAAGCGGTGCTGGCTCCTGCCCTGTGGGGCTTCAAGAGGAGGCTGGATGAACACCAAGCCGGGGGCATTTGACC
>NW_005843139.1:276310-279523 GCF_000455745.1 Alligator sinensis | reverse complement strand
CCTGTGAAGATGGCCGCCAGGGTGAATCCAGCAAGGCACCCACCAGTGTGGAACCAGTCAGCTCCATCCAAGATGGCGACCAGAGGTACCCAGTCATGATGGCTGCCCTGATGGGGCAAAATGGCCACCAGGGGGACTCCAACACGGCTGACATGTATAGACCCAGCGCAGCTTCTCTCCCCCAACCCCACCCCGAGATTGTGACCAAAGATGCACAGCCAATATGGCCGCCAGACTGAATCCAAAATGGCTACCACTTGTATGGATCCAGTGGAGCTCCCTGCAAGATGGCAGACAGAGATGCGCAGCCAAGATAGCTGTCCCTGGTGGCCAAGATGGCTGTCAGCTTGGTTGGGTCCAGTATGGCCATAATGTCCTGATGGATCCATCTTGAATCCATCATGGCCGCCTCGTGCCAACTGGGCAGCCATCTTGGGTCATCTCCTCGCCACTGTATGGGGTCATCCAACGTGGCAGTCATGCTGAATATATCCAACAGTGCTGGCGAGCACCAACTGGGTGGCCATCTCTGGTCACCTCCACTGGCGGTAGCTTTGGTTGAGTCCAGTGTGGCCACCACGGTGGCCATCTTGGCTCAGCTCCTCCAGCCAACACCTTGGGTGGGTCTAACATGGCTGCCACATGCCAACATAGCAGCCATCTTGGCTCGGTGTCTTGGAGTCCAACGTGGCCACCAAGGGCTGCCAGGGTAGGCATCTTGGCTCAGCTCCTTTGACCGCTTTTTTGGATGGGTCCAACATGGCTCTTTAGTGCCAACAGGGCAGCCATTTTGCCACAGCTCCTCCGGCCAACCTAATGGGCAGTCCCTGGGATGGGGGGTACCTACCCGGGTTGGGGGCCCGTGGATCAGGGCACGGTAGAAGCACGTGGTCTGGGGGTAGAGCGCCAGCACCAGCTGGTCCTTCTGGAATAGGGCCTCAGGGTCCGTCTCCGGATTGGCCTTCCACTGCGGCAGCGGGATGATGCGTCGTCGGCTCAGCGTGTGACGTCTGTGGGGACGGGGCAGGGCGGGCAAAAGGGGGCAGGGTCAGGCCAAGGTAGGCCCTGCCCCCGCCCCTCCCCACTTTTGGGGGAGTCACTTACTCCTTTCCTTCTTCATCAATGTCATCCACCTCATACCTGTGGACAAGGAGAACCATAGAGTTGCCTTCTTTAGCTGGCTAAAGGCCCCCCCTCCAAAGGGCCAGGGTCACAGAGACAGCCTTTCTGGCTAGTTAGAATGGACCCCTGGGTAACCTAGCACCACAGAGCCAGCCTCCTTGTCTGCCTAGAGTGGCCCCTGGGGGTTCTAATACCATAGTCAGCCATCTTAACTGGCTAGAGTGGCCTCCTGGCATGCCAGGGCTATAAGGACAGCCCTTCTGGCTGGCTGCAGCGGGCTGTTGAGGACCCAGAACCATAGACACAGCCTCCTTAGCTGGCTAGTGGCCCGGGGGGGGCAGGTCCTATTACCATAATCATCCACCTTAACTGGGGAGTGGTCCCCTGGAAGTGCTAGCATAGAGACAGCCCTTTTGGCTGGCTAGAATGCGTCCCTGGAGTCTCAGCCCTTCTTGACTGCCTAGAGTGGCCCCTGGGAGGACCATAGTACCATAGAGTCACCCACCTTAGCTGCCTAGACTGGCCTCCTAGAAAACTGGGGTCATAGAGAGAGCCCTGCTACAGCGGACTCCTAAAGCGCCAGGGTCAGAGCTGCCCCCACATTGACTGTCTAGAATGCCCCTTCGGGGTGCAGGGGCCACAGAGACTTCCCTCTAGCTAGCTAGAGTGGACCCGGGGGTGGGTGTTCCAGCACCAGAGAATCACCATCTTGGCTGGCTAGTGGGCCCGAGGTAATTGGGGGACCATAGAATTGCCCTCCTGGATGGCTAGAGGGGCCCCCGGGGGGGGGGTCCAGCACCATAGAGTCACCGTTTTGCCCAGCTAGAGGAACCACCTAGTGAGGTAACAGAGATGCCATTCCTTCTTGGCTGGCTAGAGTGGCCCCTAGGACACCCAGTATCATAGTGTCATCCCTCCCCCCGCCCCACCCCCCATGGCTGCCTAGAGTGACCATCTTGAAGGAGCCATCACCCTGGCAGCCATATTAGAAGTCTTCCAATCCCTCCTCCTTCACCCTGGTGCCCATATTGGATGGGCCCTGGACCTGGCAACCATATTGGAAGCCCTCCAACCCCCCTCCCTCGCCATCCTGGCAGCCAGGCTGGCGAGTCCCACCCCATGGTGGACATCTTGGACTCCCCTCCACTCACTTGTTGGTGGCGTGGCTGTAACTAACAACCTCTGCCAGGATCCACTGCTCATCCCCGTCCACAGCTTTGACCCGGGCGGCCACCTTGTCGCCGGGCTTGGCTACGTAGTCACTGGCAGCTGGGATGGCGCCGCACAAAGGTGGGGGCCTGCAAGCAGGGGGCAGTTAGGGGTGTGGGGGAGGGCTATGAACCCCGCCCCCCAGGGTGGGGGGAAGCAACAGGAGGTGGGGGGCTCACTTCTCGCCAGGCTTTCCAATCCAGAGAGGCAGTGTCATGGCCGATTGCTGGAGGAGGGTCATGAGGACCCCCCGGCGCATGGTCTTACGTGGCGGCTCTGAGTCGTTGTAGAGTCCCGCGATCTTCGCCGCTGTTGTGGGGAGGGCAAAAAAAAAGAGTGAGGTTTCTGGGTCCTCCCCGTCCCTGGACATCCATGTTGCACAGGACTGTGGGAAACAGGGCCGGTGGAGAGACCTATGTACCAGGGGCTTCTGGGAGACCCCCACAATATCCCCAGGGGTTTCTGGGAGGTCTGTGCCCAGCCACTCCACATCCCCTGTCCCTCCCCAAAGAATTCTTGGATATCCCAGGCCCTCTCCCACCCTGGAGACCCCAAAACCTCAAGGGATTCTGGCAGTTCCCCCAGAGACCCCTACAGCTGAGGTCCCAGGGGATGCTGGGAAGTCTGTGTCCCCTTGTCAGACCCCAGGGGATTCTGGGAGGTATCAGGTCCCAAGGGATTCTGGGAGTTCCAGGCTTCTATACCCTCCAGAGACCCCCAGTAGCCCCAGGGGAGAATGCCCCTGTCCAACCACTTCGTGTCAGGCCTCAGGGGATTCTGGGAGTCCCGGGGGGGGGTAGGTATTGCTTACCAATGCGTCTCTCCTCCAGCAAGGACTTGATCTCGGCGATCTTGTCCAGTGCCTTGCGCAGGATGCTGGGG
>NW_005843139.1:275771-276236 GCF_000455745.1 Alligator sinensis | reverse complement strand
AGGGGGAGACGGCGGGGGGTGGGGGGAGCAGTTCAGACCCCAGGTGTCCGGCCCCCCCCCCATATTTGACTGAACCCAGGGGGCCCACCCCCCACCACGTGTTACGCTGAACCCTGGCGTACAGGCTCTGTCTGCCCCCCACAATCAGAGATCAAACTCAGGCATCCAGGGCCAGACCCATCGAAGGAGAAACCCAGGGGTCCGGGCTGGGGTGTAACCCCTCCCCCACCCCTGGGGGATTCTGGGAAGCACCCAGGCATGCGGGGCGGGGGTCTCACTCTTATTCTCCGTTTGCATCCGCTCGTGGGTCTTCTGGATGTTCACCAGGTTGTGCTCGCTGCGGGAACGCTCCTCCTGTGGGGGGCGGGGTTACCAGGGCTCCGCCCCCTCGCCAGCAACCTCTGGGGTAGCCCATAGGAGGCGGGGATAGGACAACCCCCCCCCGCACACCTCCCCCCCCCCCCC
>NW_005843139.1:274647-275451 GCF_000455745.1 Alligator sinensis | reverse complement strand
CCACACTCCCACAATGCCCTGGGGCTGTGGTGCCAGTAAGCTACTCTCCCACAATGCCTTGGGACTGACGGGGAGTCAAGGACATGCTCCCACAGTGGGGGGGTTTGCTACTTTCCCACAATGCCCTGGGGCAGGCTCAGTTGGCCACACTCCCACAATGCCATGTGGCCAGGGCGCAGGTTGTCCATACTCCCGCAATGCCTCGGGGCTGGTGGGGTTGGCAACACTCCCACAATGCCCTGGGACCGGGGGCGGGGTGCCCAAGAGGCTGAATACGCATGCACACTCCCATCACCCACGTCCCCTCCAAGCTGCGCATGCGCATTCACCTGCTTACCATGACACCCCCTTCGCGCCCCCCCCGCCGCCCATTTCCGGCCCTGCTTGCCTACCCCCCGGCCGCCCCCAGGCCCAGACGCACCGCGGGGCCCTCCGGGCGGGACCGGACCTGAAGCGGCGGCGGAGGAGCCACTCCACGTTCCCAGGGCGGCAGCGGGAGGCGGGGCCCGACTGCGCTTGCGCGGAGCCAAACTCGCGGGGCAGCCTGGGACTTGCAGTCCCTGAGGAAGCGCTTTAATTTGTACGCATGCGCACAGTGCCGCCAGGGCCCACGCAGCACGACAGCGCATGCGGATCGCGCATGTTGCCCTTCCAGTCTCTTGCGCCGAAGAGCCGGGGTCTCCCCGGGGCCTGCTGGGAGTTGTAGTTTTCAGCTCCCCGGCCCCTCCCGCTCCTGAAACCCCGACCCCCAGCGCCCAGCAACAGCGGTGCCCCTCACTCCCGACCTGCAGCCCCCCCCCCCCT
>NW_005843139.1:265984-273994 GCF_000455745.1 Alligator sinensis | reverse complement strand
CGATGCCGCCCGCCTGGTCCCGACGCCCTTTGAGGGCCGGTACCTGGACGCCTGCGACTACTACAGCCTGACCGAGCGCTACGCGGGTGAGGACCCAGCGTCCGGGCCCGGCCCCCCGCCCTGATCCCTGGCTATAAAGTCTGGCTGTAACGTCCGAAGTTACTAGATGGCAGCCTGGCTCCAGGCGTCCGACTCCCAGCCCCTCTGCTCCGAGCCACCGGCTTGCGCCCCCCTCCCAGAGGACCCAGGGGGCTGCGGGGCGGGAGTGGGGGACACCCAACTCTGACCCCTCCCCATTTGCGTCCCCCCCCCGCCATCCCAGTGCCTGATGGGAGAGGCCGGAAAGGGCGTACCAAGCGGGAGGCAGCAGCCCACACGAACCGGCCCAGCCCAGCTGGGCACGAGCGCAAGTTGGCCACCAAGCTGCAGCGATCGGAGCGGCGCCGGGCGGGCAAGGAGTGAGCGGAGCCCTGCCCACAGGTGAGGCAAGATGGCAGCTGCCCACAGGAACGAGCGGGGCGTGAACTGAGATGGCCGCCACGGGGGATGGGAATGGGGGAGTGAGCAGGAGTCAAGATGGCCGCCACGGGGCCTGGCATTAGGGATGGGAGCGGGAACCAAGATGGCCGCCACTGGGTACAGAAATAGGGAGGTGAGCAGAAAGCAAGATGGCTGCCACAAGGCAAGGCTGTGGGAAGTGGGCCAGGCATCAGGATGGCTGCCATTAGGCATGGAAACAGGTGGGAGTAGAAGTCAATATGTCCGCCTTTGGGCATGGCAGGGGGCTGGAAGTAATAACCAAGATGGTCATCTTGACTCCTGGCCCATGCCTAATGATGGCCACCATAAGGCATGGCAGTGGAGCTAAGATGGCCGTCATCACCCACAGCAATGGGGAACAGCACTGGGGTGGGGACAAAACGGTGGTAATGGGGCCCAAGATGACCACCAGCCACAACGCCGGGCTGGATGGGGGATGGCAGGGAACAAGGTGGCCGACACTAACCCCACCCCCCTCGTTAGCTCAGAGCCTTGTTAGTGAACCCGGTTCCGGACCCCATGGCACACGGCGACACGGAGACGGACGCACGGACAGACACACCAAGATGGCTGCCACCCATTGGGCCTGGTGGCCATGTTCTGGCTATTTCCACGGTGACCTCAGTGACCCTGTTGTCAAGGCGACCCTTTTGACCCCCCCCCATGGCAACCAGGTTTAACCTGTTGCCAGGGTGGCCATTTTGAACCCCCCCTTTGGAAGCCCTACACACCCCATTACCAAGATGGCCATTTTGAATTTTCCCTGCAGCCACCATCTTGGGCCCGTTGCCAGGGTGGCCATATTGAACCCCTCTGATGGCAACCATGTTCATCCCATCGCCATGGCAACTGTGGTGACCCTGTTGCTAAGGTAGCCATTTTGACCACCCCCTATAGGAACCAAGCTCCACCCCTTTCTTGGGCAACCCCATTGACCCTCCTCATGGTAGTCATATTGATACCATCACCATGGTGACCATGTTGACACCCCCCCTGCTGCCCAGGCAGCCATACTGAACCATCCCCATATCAGCCATGTTCACTTTGTTGCCAAGACGGCCATATTGGCCCCCTGCCCATAGCAACCATGCTCAACACCTTTGCCTGGGCAGCCATTTTGAGCCCTTGGCAAAGGCGGCCTATTGAAAGCATTGCCAAGACAACCAGTGGAACCCCTTGCAAAAGGCAGCCACACTGAAACCATCATCAAGGCAACCAGTGGAAACTCTTGGCCAAGGCGGCCATATTGAAACCATCACCAGGACAACCAGTGAACCCACCCCGACTCGGCAGCCATGTTGGATACAGGGGAACCTCAGGTCCCAGGGGGCTCAGAGTGGTCAAAAAGGGGTGAGGAAAGGCATGGGGCGGGTAGCTCTGTAGCTGCCCCTCCCCTGGCCCCGGCACCATTGTGGGGTGAAAAATAGTCAATAAAATGGGGGGGAGTTCTGAAGAAAATTCATGTTTCTTGAGACTTCTTCAGGAATGAGAGGGGCCAAGGGATTGTGGGTAGAGGAGGGGTTAGCCCCCCGATTGAGGGCTACACACACACACACATTTGGCAGGAAGTCAACTCAAATGCCTTTATTCCCCCCACAGGCCGGTTGCCCATTGTCTCATTACTGCTAATGAACCTTGGAAATCACCCTAATTAGACTCCCTCCCTGCCAGGGATGTGTGTACAGGGTTTGAAGGGGAAGGCCCTGGGGGAAGGAGATTAGTGGGTTGGGCTAGGGGTGGGGTCATTTGTTGGAGTTGGGTTGATGCCATTGGTTGGCTGGGTTAGGTTTGGTGTCCTTGCTTAGGATTGGGTTGCCATTATTGGTAGGTGGAGCTATGGATGGGATCATTTGTTGGGATCATCTCAGGGTCATTGATGGGTCAGGTGGACCCATCCCATCACCCCCTCTCTCCTCCTCCTGGCCCCTCCCCGCTTTGTGGCCCCAGTCCATGTGGTTATGGGGCTGGAGGACCTGAAGAGGGAAAGCCCCCTGGGGGGGCAGTTATATCTCAGGGGGCCAGGGGGCATAGTCCTGGCACTGGGGCCCACCCAGGCCAGGCCCACACTGGAGGCGGTACAGGAAGTGGAGCTGCCCATAGGCCAAATAGCAGGTGCGGGACTGGGGGGCGCCAGCCACAGGCACCTCCCCACAGGCCCCCAGTAGGTCATCATCATGCCCATTGTCCTCGTCCCACACCTCCAACCTCAGCCCGTCTTCACCGTCTACCCGCCCCACCCCAAAATCCAGTCCCACCCCCCATGCCGGGCTGTCACTGTTCCACACTGTGTCTGCCCGCAGCTCCTGCCCCCCATAAAACACCTTGACATAGGCATCTGACTGGGTGCCGAGGTCCCCGTAGAGCCTACTGGCATTGACCACCGTCACCATGAGCCGGCCCAGGCCTCGCTCCCGGGAGCAGCAGGATGTGTCCCACCCCACCTCCTCTGAGCACAGGCAGGTGCATGGGTCCCACGGGCTTCGTTGGGTGCCCAGGGGGCAGGGACGGGTGCAGTTCCTCCACAGCGCCCCCTCAAGGACATATTGGCTCACAGCCCTCTGGAGAGAGGCCCGCCGTGGGTTACCCTTCCTTGCCAAGGCATGGATGGGGATCAGAGTGTAAGAGATGAGCCCAGGGTTGGCTTTGAGGCCTTCCACCCAACGAGCGTAGGCCCCAGAACCTCTTCCTCCTTGGAGGAGGAAGTCGACGTGGTGATGGCCGCCGGCTGCCTCCACGTGGCTCTCGGCGTAGACCTGATGGAAGCTCTTGGCCAATGCCGCCTTGGTCTTCTCACAGAGGGCATAGATGCTGTCCACCTTGGCCTGCCCACCACCCAACCCAGCTTCCACCTCCACGTCGAGGCAGTCCCGGACCTGGTCCACTGTGAGCCCATCCAGTGCCACCCGGCACACGGGCACTGCCTTGATTTCCTGGTGGTGGCCACCCACGTGGACGAGGGCTAAGTAGTGAGTGCCATAGATGCCCAGGAAGCGCAGGTAGTCCTCCCTGGAGCTGAGGCCATAGTTGTCTGGGAGGTCGGAGAGGGCCTGGGAGAAGTCCGGGGATAGTGGGGGATTCTGGCCCAGGCGGAATCTGAGTTGGGGAGGGGGGTGAGAGGAGTGGAGAAGAAGCCACCATCTTGTGAGGGCCAGTGGGGCCTGGGTGAGAACAGTTGGGGGCGGTCTGAAGTGGAAAGAGCGTGACCTATGACCCCAAGTCCAACCAACCTCAACCCAAAGAGCCAACCAACCTCAAACCCAGCCTAAATCAACCCCTTGTGACCTCATCCCCCAATGACCCATGATCTCACCTGAACCTACCAGCGATCCCAACCCAACCCCAATCCATGCCTTTGACCCCAACTGACCAACTGAACTGCAGCCAACCTGTGACCCCCAACATGAACCCACTTAGGACCCTCCAACCCAACTGACCCTTAACCCCAAAGCTGCCCTAAACCTGCCAACAATCCCAAATCAACACAACTTCAAGCCACCCATGATGTTAATCCAACCTCAACCAACCCATAATGTCAACCCAACCCATGATGGCAATCCAACCTAAACCAACCCATGACATCAACCCAACCCATGACATAAACCCAACCTAAACCTACCAGTGGTCTCAACCCAACCCCAACCAACCCATGATGGCAACCCAAGCCATGATCCACCAACAATCCCAACCCAACCCAACTTCAGCCTACCAGAGATCCCAGCACAACTCACCCCCCTCCCACCCACCACCCACCCGCCACAACCTCCTTCCTGCCCCCAGGCTCTTACTGGTAGTACTGGCACGACACCTCCCGGCCAATGAAGGCGTACTTGTCCTGCCGGGCCTTGTCTGAGCTGATCTCGGCCATCCTGGAACGGCTCCCAGCCAGCACCACCTGGGTGTCGGGTGCGGCCTGGACATCCACCTCCAGCCCCACTGTCCAGTCGTTTTGCACCACAGTGCTAGCCCACCGGGCCACCTCCAGAGGGGACAGCTTCACGGCACTCTCGTTGGTCTCCAAGCAGGGGTCCTGGGCTTGCCAGTCCACCACAGCTAGGGGCAACTGCTGGAGCTGTCCCTCCAGTGCCGGGTTGTGGCAAAGAGTGCAAGAGCCGTTGGGGTAGGTCCACCAGTTGATGTCCACCAAGGAGGCCCCAGTGGGCTTGAGGGTGGTGATGTCAAAGCCTTGCCCAACCAGGCTGTAGCCAGGGACGGGGGCTGTGTGTTTCAGGCACTCCCCAGCCACAGCCACGTGGCACTGGGGGGCCACCCCAGGGAGGAGGGCGAGGAGAAGGAGAGAGACAAAGGCTGGTAGATAGGGCATGGTGGGAATCGGGGGTGAAGGCAACCTAGAGGGAGAGAAGGGGAGAGGAGCGCCCCACTGTTGGCCACCATCTTGGGACAGAAAGTGGGAGGAGGGAAACAGGGAGCCTGATCTGATTGGTGGGGAGGGTTAGATGCCTATCCCCTGCCCCCCAGGTACTCCCCTCCCAGAACTGCCAGGAGAACCCAAGTGTCTGGGCTCCCAGGCCCCCCTGGTCCTGCCCCCCATCCCAGGGGGAGAACCCAGGCATCTGGGCTTCCATTCTTCCAAGCATGGAGCTCTCTCTTTCCCCCACCCCCCAACCACAGTGCAGGATTGGGGGTGGGAGGCAAATGGGAGGCCTGGGGGGGAGGGTTACCTGCTCTCTCAGGGGTCCTGGGCCCAGCAGTCCCCGGCTCCATCCGCAGCTCCAGCCTCTCGGTCCCGTTAAATCTGAGCCTAAAGCCCTTGGACTTTAATCCCGCCCTGCCCACCCCCGCAGCGTGCCCCAGCTTGGGAGAAGGGCCAGGTCAGGTCACCCAGACACTTGGGTTCACTCCCAGCTGTGTTGGGAAACTGCAAGAGGAATGGGTTGCAGCCAATCCCGCCCCCCCCAGCCCCCACTCCTTGCACAGAGAACCCAGGTGTCCAGGCTCCCATCCTCCTTTGCTGCCACTTCCCCAGCCTCACTCGCATGTGGCACCTGGAGAGAGAACCCAGATGTCTGGCCTCCCCACCCAACACCATCCCATGCCCCCTGGACAGACAGAGGGAGGGAGGGAGGGCGGATGATCAAGGGGAACCAAAACCGCAGGGAAAAATGGCTCTGATTTCCCATCATCCACATGGGATCGGTCCCCACCAACGGGGCATTGTGGTTCCTTCCATTCTCCACCCCTCTCCCATAAGCAGGAAAATGGTCCCTTCCATTCTACCCAATGCATAAAGGGCATGATGGACTCTCCACTCTACCTCTCCCCGCATGGGAGACATAATGGTCCCTTCCGATCTACTTAATGGCCCCGCAAGAGGGGCACTTTTGTGGTGGGGGCAACTCAGTATGGGAGAGAGGGAGTGTGTAGGGATGATGGATGGATGGATGGAGCTTGTTGAGATGGATGGATGTTATCGAGATGGATGGATGCATGGGTGGATGGATGGATGGAGGAGTTGCACAGACAGACAGACACCGGGAAATGGAACCCCACCATCACCCGGTGAACACCCATCCATCCCTGCCTCACCAACCCCTGCTTCTGCCCCCTTCCCCCCCATGAACAAACCACTCTCCAAACAACCAAACAAGTTTCCAACCAACCCCAAAGGACTTTATTGGCCGGGTGCTCCAGGTAGAGGATCCATGAGGGCCCCTCACCCCCAGGAGACCCACATCAGTCCAGCACCACGTATCCCACCCCAGAGCCAGCCACATCATGACCCCCATGGGCCTCTGCGCCCATGTGCTAGCCACTTCCGGGGGGCCATGTTGTTAGGGGAACCAATTGGAGGCAAGTCACAGATATGCGGGTGGGAATTTGATTCCCAATGACCCCAGCATCGAAGACACAGGCAAAGAGGGCATCCAATTGGTCTCTGATGCTCCTTCATCCACCAATCAAAAGGCTGAGTGGACTTCTCAGTGGCCGCTGCCAGATGCTGATCCAGCTGGTGATGGAGTTGCCTATGAAACAGGAAGGAGGAGTGAGTTGATGCCATTGGGTATTCTCAAGGATGGATGGATGAATGGATGGATAGATGGATGAAATGGTTCATTGGATGGATGGATGGATGGATGGATGGATATCTGGCTATGGGCCAGACCTGCCTTAGCCTGATTGCCCATTGAGTCTAAAGGAGGCTGAATTGGATCAAACTGGGACAAACTGGGACCAGAGAACCAGTAGGGAAGTCGAACCCATTCCCACCAAGCCCATCTAATGCCTCCTGCCCGCCACCCCCAGCACCCCCTTCTTGGCCCCCATGCTCTCACCTTCCACCTTGGGGCATCTGTCAGCATCCCTGCTCTCCGGGATGGGCAGGGGCTGCTCCATGAAGTATCCCTCCCGTGTGACATCCTGAATCCAGTCTTCATAGGAGCTCACAGCTGTGTAGACCGCCGGGCGTCGCCTCGAAGTGCAGCCGTCACCAAAGCTGGAGACGCCAGCCAGGAACCATGTGCCCTTCTCCTGGCAAACCAGGGGCCCTCCATCGTCATCCTGGGTGGGGAGGGGGAAGGAGAAACACAATGGATGGGTGGGGGGGCATCTGCCTCCTCCTGGTGGGATCCTTTCTGCGTGGCATGTAGTGGCATGAGCTTCAACCGGGGAGTGGGTGGGTGGGTGGGTGGGTGGATGGATGAATGGATAGACAGATGGATGTCTATGGGGATGGATGGATGGACGGACACCCAGACAGATGAAGTTACAGGCCCTATCCCACCCTTGGCCTCCCTCCCCTCGATGGACCCCCTCCCAGCAGGTCTCTGTGGATGGGACCCAGGAGTTCTCCCCTCCTGCCCGCCCCTCCAGGGGGATGTCTCACCTCGCAGCTGGTGCTCTTCTTCGGCGGCACCGTGCATAGCATGTCAGGCAAGATGGACACATTCTGGTAGCTGCAGTTACAGGCCACAGGGCCTGTGAGCGTCAAGGAGATGCCCTGGATAGGACTGCGCTTCAAGAGCCGTGCTGCCGGAGCCAGAGAGACAGGCCATTGGTGACCCTAGAGTGAGTGTCCCCCAACCCCAGATCCCCAGTGCTGGAGGGGGCGGGTGAGAAGTGCATGGATGGCTGGATGTCTATGGGGATGGAGGGACGGATGGATGGAGGGATAGAAGGACAGATGGATGGAGTGTGAAGCATGCTGCCCCCTGGTGCCCACCACCCCCCTGTCTCACCTCGGGCTCGTCCGCGGGCCCAGCAAGGGGCACCTAGCTGGAAGCGGTGGGTGCCATAGGGCAGGCACACAGCCCGCACACGCTCCCCGAAGGCCACTGCCCGGTCCAGGGCCACCAGCGCCAGGTCACCGCCCTCCTCCACGCGGATGTATGTGGCATGGAGGCCCAGCCTGGCCACGCCCCTCTCTTCGGACCAGCGCTGCCCCGCCCCCTCCTGGACCGCCCCCAGCAGCACCTTCCAGGCCTCGGGGGTCTGTCGCCTGCCAGGAGCAGGATG
>NW_005843139.1:257463-265974 GCF_000455745.1 Alligator sinensis | reverse complement strand
TGGGATGCCTGGGTTCTCGGGGGGGGTGGGGGTGGGTGTTGGGGAGGCTGGGAGCCCCAGACACCTGGGCTCTCTGGGGTGCGGGGTGGGAGCAGGGGGACCAGAAGCCCAGACACCTGGGTTCCCTGGGAGGGAAGCCACCCCAGCCCCTCCCGCCCCCGGCACTCACCCAATGAAGCAGTGCGCTGCCGTCAGCACCCAGCGCTCGGCCACCAGGGCCCCACCACACACATGCTTGCCCTCGAAGTGCAAGCTCACGTACCAGGGCCATGGCCCTTCAGGGGGCCCCTTCATCATGCCACAACCTGAGGGGTGCACCGGGATCATGAATCCACTTCCCCTGCCCAGCTTGGACACCCAGAGCCCAGCCCCCACTCCCCTCCCAGAGAGCCCAGGTGTCTGGGCACCCACCTTCCCATCTGTACGCACCCTTCCCAATCCCAGACCCAGGTGTTGGGCTCCCTCCCCCTCTGCTCTCACCCCGCTGCCCTCCCAAAGAACCCAGGTGTCCGGGCTCCCAGTGCCCCCTCCCCATACCTGAGCATTTCCCCTCCTCAGAGCTCTTTTGCGGTGGCCCCATCTGCTTGGCGAAAGCCGCCTCCCCCCCAGTGTGGTGCTGGATCCAGTCCGCATAGGCCGTGGCCTCCGTCAGAAGATTGGGGCTGTTGTCTCGGGCACAGCCAGCTGAGAAGCTGATGATCCCAGCCTGGAACCACGTCCCGTCCTCTTCGCACACCAGGGGCCCCCCAGAGTCACCCTATAGGAGCCAGGGAGCTTCAGAGCCAAGGAACAGGCTATATTGCCCTCTTTTATCTCCCCCCTCTCCTGCCCCTCTCACCTGACACAGCCCCTTGCCCCCCTTCTGGTACCCGGCACAGATCATCCCCAGCCTAGCTGGCCGGGCCAGTTTCTTCTGTCGGTTGTTGGCATAGATGCAGTTGCAGGTGTCGGCGCTCAGGAGGTCCAACTCCACCTTCTGGAGGGGCCGGTTTTGGGGAAGGAGAACTGTGGGGGGTCAGAGAGAGAGTTTGGGGCAGGTCAGAGCCCCTGGAGGTGGCGCATGGTGAGATGGGGGGTTTTGGAAGCAACAGGCAAAATGGCCACCCAATGAAACATTTCCATCCTGGCTGGCAGGATCAGAAACCCTCTACCCTAGCTGGCCATGGCCAAGATGGCTGCCCATCACTGTTGGGAGCTGGGCTCTTGGGAGCTCTCTATCCCAGTTGTCTGTGGCCAAGATGTCTGTCCAATGGACACTCTCCATTCCTATTGTGGGTTGGGGTTGTTGAAAGCCCTCTACTGTAACCACCCAATGGAGAGTCTCCATTGCTGTTGTGGGGTCAAGGCTTTTGAAAGCCCTCTCCTGTAGTTGGCCAAGGCCAAGATGGCCACCAAAAGGAAACTCTCAATTGCTGTTGCGGGGTCAGGGCTTTTGGAAACCCCCTACTGTAGTTGGCCATGGCCAAGATGGCCACCCAATGGAGAGTCTCCATTGCTGTTGTGGGGTCAGGGTGGTTGGAAGCCCTCAACCACAGTTAGTCACCCAATGGAGACTCTCCGTGGCTGCTGGGGGAATCCAGGCGAGAAGCAGGGGCTCACCCCTCACCTGGTGTTGTCCAATGGGATGCCTCCACCACCCTCCACTCACCTTCCTCCTGCACTCGGCCCCAGCCAGAGGCCCAGCAGGGGGCGCCAAAGGCAAAACGGTGCCCAGCATGGGGCAGGCAGATGGGGGTCACGTTCCGCCCAAAGGCCACGGGCTGTGCCAGGCGCACCAGGGCAATGTCATAGCCCTCCTGGTAGTTTGTGTACTTCTCATGGATGATGACATGCAACACCTTCCGCTCCAGGCCTGGCAGGTTCCCCCCACTCAGCTTGAGTCGACCTAGAACTGCCCTCCAGAGGGACACATCGTCGGTGCTGGCATTGCTGGGAGAGGATAGGGGACACAGGTTCTAGATCAGGTCTCAACCACCTCCCTCCACCCACAGCTGAGTCCTCCTGGTGGGTCTTAAACCCTAAATTCCCTGGTTCTGTCTTCTCCTCCCACTGGGGTTCTACAGTGGGTGGGTCTTGAACCCAAAACCTCCTGTTCTAGGTTGTCCAGCCAGCCTAGACTCTTCTAGACCCCTGCTTTTGGGGGGGCTTATTCTAGATTTCCCAACCTGGAGATGACATCTGCCACGGTCTAGGTGGCCCAACCCTGGACAAGGCACATGTCATATTCTAGGTAACCCAGCCAGGACATGACATGTAAGGCTCTAGGTGACCCAACCAGGAGATGACCCATGTGAGGTTCTAGGAGATTACACAGTTGGGTTCTAGGTAACCCACTCAGAGGATGGTATCTGAGGTTCTAGGTTAACCAATCAGTAGATGGTATGGGTGAATGTCTAGGTAACTCAAGCACCTGGTGTTCTAGGTACCTCAGCCTCGAGATGACACTCAGTGTTCTAGGTCCCCAACCCAGGGATGATGCACCCTATGTTCTAGGTCCCTCAAGCCCAGATGTGACACACCCAAGGCTCTACATACCTCAACCTAGAGATGACACCTAATGTTCTAGGTCCCCCAAAACGGAGAGGATGCACTCAGTGCTCTATGTACCCAACCCAGACACGAGGCACACAATGGTCCAGGTACCCGACCTTGAGAGGAGCCACCCAATGGTCAAGGTCCCCCATCCTGGAGATGATGCACCCAGGGTTCTAGGTCCCCCAACCCAGAGCCCCCATCAACCCCAGCGTGGCTTGAGACTCACCCCTCGAAGCAGTGGGCGGCTGAGAGCACCCAGTCACTGCTGATGAGGGATCCGCCGCAGATGTGCTCACCCGATAGCTGCAGGCTCACCTGCCATGGCCACTCCCCCATCACGGCATTGGTCCCTCCCACCACACGGGTCAGGACTCGCTGCTTGCCACAGGCCGGGCCTGGAAGGGGTGGGAGGTGATTGGTTGGCTCCCAAATCCAATGCTGGGAAGTGAGGGGAAGCTGAGTATTGCCCCCAGGGATCCACAGGATGGGGGGGTGGGGGGCGGAGCCCGGACACCTGGGTTTTATCCCTGGGTTTGCGAGGGGAGTGGGGTCTAATAGCATAGAGAAATGGGCCAAGGCTTTGGGCATCTAGTGTGTGTGTGAGAGACACTGGGTTCTCTGTGTGTGCATGTGCTGCACCCTTTAGGCATCTAGGTGTGCACAAGTACATGTGAGTGTGCTGCAACCAGAAGTGTGCCTCCAGGTGTGTGTTGTGGGTCCGGGGTGAGTGATATGGGAGAGTGATACAGGGACAAGGGATGGGCGGGGGGTCATGTGGCAGGGAACTGGGGTACAATGGTGGGGGCGGTGGGGCATAGCACAAGGGAGGATTAGACATAGGATTAGAAGATTAGGGAGTGGGAGGGCCTAGGGGACGGAGCAGGATGGGGGAGTAGAGAGAGTGGGGGAAAAGGTCTGGGATTAGAGAGATCAGAAACAGGTTAGGGTATTATAAAGGGATTAAAAGGGTATTAATCAATCAGGGGATTAATTAACAGGGGGATTAATTAATGATTAATATGGATTAATCCATATTTGAAGGTGGGATTATGGGATTCGGGGGGCTCATACCTGAGGCTGTTGCTCCACTCTGGAGGCCTGTGGGGGAGAGACACACCCATGCAGGGGTGAGACACAGCGCCCTCCTGCCTGTGCTGCGGTCACCCCTATAGTGGTAGTGCCCCCTCAGGACCTCCCTCCAAGCCCTCCCCCCACCCCCAGAAAGGTTCCCCCTCAGCAGGGAGAGGGGAAGAGCCCTAGGCCGGACTTGCTGCCACCCGCCCTCCCGCCGCCCTGAGCTATTTGCCTTGGGCCGGGGAAGCTCCCCCGGCCACCCCGACCCCACACCGCCTTGGGAAGGGGAAGTGCAGGGGCAGAGAGGCTGGAGAGGGGACCCAGGTGTCCACACACACACACACACACACACACACACACACGACCTAGGTGTTCGGGGAGGGATGGACGCACACACGTAACCACACACGGGACCCAGGCATCCGGGACACGCGCGCACACACGCCCTGGGGGGCAGGCATTGCTGGGAACCCAGACGCCTGGGTCCCCACCCCATGCCAGCTGGCCCAGGGGCACGTCCCCAGCAGGTCCAAGGTCCAGCCCCTCCCTCCTCGCCCCCCTGGCTCCACCCAGCCCCTGGGGCCAAGGGATTTAGGAGCCGGCACAGCGCCAGCCAGCACCCGGATACAGGCGGACGGCGGGGCCCAGCCCCCCGCCCAGGGTCTGGCCAGTGTGTTTGCCAAGGGAGGGCCTGGGCACCTGGATGCCTTGGTTCTCCTCTGCGAGGGGAGTGGGGGGCCTAGAGCAGGGAGGGGGAACGCGGACACCTGGGCTCTCTGGGATGACAGTGGGGACTGAGGGGTGAGAGCAGGGTGCTGGGAGCCCAGGAACCTGGGTTCCCTCCTCCATATACCCCCTGCCCCCCACTTCCCATCACCCCCCAAGACTCACAGCTGAGGAGCAGCAGCAGGGTCCCCGCCTTCCGTCCGTCCATCCTGCCCAACGCCTCCGCTGCCCACCGCCCATGCCTTATATCCACCCTGGGTCGTCTTGCCCCATCACGCCTCAGCCTCACACCCACGTGAGCCGGGCGTGTGCCAGCCGCCTGCTCACGCCTGCCTCACCGCAGCTGTGCCACCCCCTGGGCATTGATACGGGAACTACCTGCCTCTCACCTGCCCCACGGGGCTGGGTGGGGACCAGCCAGCTCATCACTTCCTCCCCCTGCCTGGAAACTGAGGGGCGGGGGGGGAACTGAGGCAGGGTGGGGAGGGGGAACTGAGGCAGGCTGGTTATTTTGGAAGGCAGAAGTGCTTGCTTCTCCGGTCCACTTTCCCCCAGACCAGGCATGAGTCATATTTGAGGCATGTTGTATGCTTAGAAATATGGTAGAGGGGCCTGTTTCTGGAGGTATCAGACACCTCCTTCAGTGGGGAAACTGAGGCACACCAGTGAAGCGGAAAGCAGATGCCTTCATGCTGCCTTCCCCAAGTGAGACCTATGTTGTATTTGTAGGTAAATGGGTATACTAATCAATATGGTAATTGGCCTGTTTCTTGGGCTGGCATAGCCCTCAGCTCTTCAGACCCCACTTCAGTGAGGAAACTGAGGCACACCAGTGAGGTTGAATGGAGACCTCTTCATTCCTCCTTCCCCAGACAAGACCGGTGTCATATTAGTGGGCACATTATATACTCAGAAATATGGTAATTGCCCTATTTCTTGGGCCATTATAGCCTCCGGCTCTTCAGCTGCCCGTTAAGGGAAGAAACGGAGGCACACCAGCAAGGTTGAAAGAAGACATCTTCATTCTCCCTTCCCCAGCCAAGACATGTCTTGTATTTGTAGATGCATTGTATATTCAGAAATACGGTAGATGGGCCTATTTCTTCCAGTATCATAGCAACCAGCTCTGCAGATCTCCACCTCAGTGAGGAAACGGAGGCATGCCTGCAAGGTTGAAAGAAGATGTCTTCATTCTCCCTTCCCCAAGACGTTATATTTGTAGATGCAGTGTACACCAAGAAATGCAGTAGATCAGTGTCTTTTTTGGAGTATCAGAACAACCAGCCCTTCAAAACCGCCTTCAGTGAGGAAACTGAGGCACACCAGTGAGGTTGAATGGAGACCTCTTTCTTCCTCCTTCCCCAAACAAGGCTTGTGTCATATCTGTAGGCACATTATATACTCAGAAATACGGTAATTGGCCTATTTATTGGGCCGTCATAGCCCCCAGCTCTTCAGCTGCCCATTAAGTGAGGAAACTGAGGCACACCAGCATGGTGGAAAGCAGATGTCTTCATTCTCCCTTCCCAGCCAAGACATGCATCGTATTTGTAGGCACGTTGTATACTCAGAAATATGGTAGATGGGCCTGTCTCTTGGGGTATTGTAGCAACCAGCTCTTCAGCCCCCCATCAAACGAGGAAACTGAGGCACACCAGTGTAGTAGTAAGCAGATGTCTTTAGTCTCCCTTCCCAGACAAGACACATTATAGTTGTAGGCACATTGCATACTGAGAGATACGGTAGATTGGTGCCTATTTGGGATCTCAGAGCAGCCAGCCCTTCAGACCCCCCCTTCAGTGACGAAACTGAGGCACAGCAGTGGGGCTGAATGGAGACCTCTTCATTCCTCTGTCCCCAGCTAAAATGTGTGTCATATTTGTAGGCTTATTATATACTCAGAAATACGGTAATTGGCCTATTTATTGGGTTGTCATAGCCCTCAACAATTCAGTGCCCGCCCCCCCCCCATTCAGTGGGGAAACTGAGGCACACCAGCAGGGTTGAAAGAAGACCTCTTCATTCCCTGTCCACCAGCTAAGACACGTCATATTTGTATGCACGTTATATACTAAAAAATACGGTAATTGGCTTGTTTCTTGGCCTGTACTGGCCCCCCTGCCCCACTTTTCAGCCCCCCTCATTCAGTGGGGAAACTGAGGCACATGAGCGGGGTTGAAAGAAGACATCTTCATCTCCCCCTCCCCAGCGTCATATTTGTAGGCACGTTATATACTCTAATATACACTAATTGGCTTGTTTCTCATAGCCCCCAGCTCTTCGGCTGCCCATTACGTGGGGAAACGATGCCGCGGCTAGTAAAGCGACCAAAACGCTGGCTTGCATCCATCGATGCTTCGCGAGCAAATCCCGGGACGTCATTCTCCCCCTGTACTCGGCCCTAGCGAGGCCGCAGCTGGAGTACTGCGTCCAGTTTTGGGCTCCACAACTCAAAAAGGATGTGGAGAAGCTTGAGAGAGTGCAGAGAAGAGCCACGCGCATGCTCAGAGGTCAGGGAAGCAGACCCTACGAGGGCCGGCTGAGAGCCCTGGGGCTCTTTAGCCTGGAGAAGCGCAGGCTCAGGGGTGATCTGGTGGCCACCTACAAGTCTACCAGGGAGGACCAGCAGTATGTGGGGGAACGTTTGCTCACCAGAGCGCCCCAAGGCATGACGGCTAGGTCGCACGGTCAGAAACTACTGCAAGACCGTTTCAGGCTGGACAGAAGGAAGACTTTCTTTCCTGTCCGAGCCCCCAAGGGCTGGAACAGCCTGCCGCCGGGGGTGGTTCAAGCGCCCACACTGAACACCTGCAAGGCGAAACTGGATGCTCATCTCGGTGCGATCCTATGAGCCCAGCTGAGTTCCTGCCCTTCCTTGGGGCAGGGGGCTGGACTCGATGATCTTCCGGGGTGCCTTGCAGCCCGAATGTCTATGAAATCTATGAAATCTATGAAACTGAGGCACGCCAGTGGGATTGAATGGAGAGCTTGCGTTGCCCCATCCTCAGTGAGGTGTGTCATAGTTGTAGGTGCATTACATACTCAGAAACATGGCAGAGGGGCCTGTTTCTGGGCGCATTGTACCCATTGACCCCCCCTTTCAGTGAGGAAACTGAGGCACATCGGTGTCATTGAACACAGCCCTCTTTATTCCACCATCCCCAGGCAAACTGGGGGACGCAGAGGTAGGCACATGATACCCCCATAAATACAGTAACCAGCCCTGAATGGAGTGGGGGGGTTGGGCATGATACCCCCACAAATACGGTAACCAGCACTGAATGGGGGGGAGGTTGGGCGTGATACACGCATAAATACGGTAATGAATGGTGTGGGGGACCTGCCCCACCCGCCAGCTCAGCGTGCGAGAAGGGCCCGGGGGAATTGTGAGTCACGTGTGTGTGCGCAGACGGGCACGGCTGGGCACGCTCAAGGCAGGGCGTGTTCGGGGGGAGAACCCATGTGCCTCACTTCCCCCCCCCCCCCCTAAAAAAATCCAAGGGTCCAAGACCCCCCCAATAAAAATGAACCCAAGGTTGCCCCCAATAAATAAAAAAGACCCCGGGTGTCCGGGACCCCCCTCAGGAAGATCCCCGGCGTCCGCCCCCCACGAAGCCGATGCCGGGCACGTGCTGCTGGATCCAGTCCCGGTAGGTTGCCAAGGCGATGTAGACCCCCGGGCGGTTGTGGCGGGCACAGCCGTCACCCCAGCTCACCACGCCAGCCTGCACCCACGCGGCCCCCAGGGGGCAGACGAGGGGCCCGCCCGAATCACCCTGTGCAGGGAGAGAGCGGCGGTTAGCGGCTGCTGGCTCTGCGATGGGAACGACTGCATAGAACAGCTGAGATGCAGCTGGCTCTGGGGTGGGTGGGTACAACGGCATATTAGAGACCTGAAATGCAGCTGGGTCTGGGGTGCATGGGTGGAAACAGCTGCATATAATAGTAGTGAGATGCAGCTGACTCTGGGGTGGGAACCGCTGCACGGAACAGCCCTCAGATGCGGCTGACTCTGGGCTCCCTGGCCGTGGAGAACACCCCCACCCCCTGCGCCCCGTAACGGCTGTCTCTGGGGCGCGCGCTCACCTGGCAGGCGTCCCGCCCCCCCTGGGGGTACCCGGCGCACATCATGTCCTCCTGGATGTCGCGGGCGCCGGGCAGCGGCGGGGCCCCCTG
>NW_005843139.1:256633-257427 GCF_000455745.1 Alligator sinensis | reverse complement strand
CGTTCTGTGCGGGGTCTGGGGGGTTTAGGGTCCCCGGGGGGGGGGGGGGGGAGAGAAATATGGACTGGTCCATATAGACTGGACTGGAGTAACATGGACTAGTCCATACAGAGGGGCTGGGAGGGAGCTGGGGGGCCTGGACTGAGCCATAGACCCCAGGGACCCAGGGGGAGAAATATGGACCAGTCCATATGGACTGAACTGAATTCAGACTGGTCCATATACCTTAGGGAGCGCTATGGACTGGTCCATATCCAGGCTCTGGGGGGGTCTGGACTGAACTATATACCACAGGGAGTGGGCATGGGGGTAAATTGGACTAGTCCATCTAGGCTGAGCTGTGGGGGAGGGGACAGATAGGATGGTATGGACCAGTCCATATAAAAGTTCTGGGGGGTGAGGAGCTGTAGGACCTGGGCTGAGGATTGTATCCCATGCACCATGGTGGGGGGAGGGGAATGGACCAGTCCATCTAAACCAACCATGGTAGGGGATAGGGTGATACGGACTGGTCCATACCCTTGGCGAGAGACGTGGACTGCTCCACGTAGAGATCCTGTGGGGAGCTGTGGGGCACGGACTGAGCCAAATGCCACAGCACCAGGGAGTGGGGAGGAAATGCACTGGTCCATCTAGTCTGACCTGGGGGAGGGGGAGGCAGGAGGATATGGACCAGTCCATATACAAGGTCTGGGGGCACCTGTGGGGCTTGGACTGGCCCATACACCCAAGGGACTGGGGGAAGGGAATGGACCGGTCCATCTAGACCCAGAATGGGGGGGTGAGGAGGAAAG
>NW_005843139.1:242141-256583 GCF_000455745.1 Alligator sinensis | reverse complement strand
TCCCCCCAGCCGAGGACCCAGCAGCGGGTGCTGGCGGGCAAGCGGACCCCAGCGTCCAGGAGGCAGATGGGGCTGACACGGGGGCCGAAGGTCACGGGCCGGACCAGGCGCAGCAGGGCCAGGTCCCCGCTGGAGGCCTCGCCCGCGTAGCGTGGGTTCACCACCACCGCGCCCGCTGCCACCACCACGGCCTGGGGGCCGGGGTCCTGCAGCCGCACCGCGCCCAGCAGCACCGAGAACTGCGCGGGGTCACGGGACCTGGCGGGGAGGGCAGACGGTGAGAACCCAGGCGTCCGGGCTCCCAAACCCGCTGCTCCCACCCACCCACTCCGGAGACCCCAGGCATCCAGGCTCCCAGATTCCCTGCCCCCACCCCCACGCCAGGTGTCTGGGCACTCACTTCTGGAAGCAGTGGGCAGCTGTGAGCACCCATTGGTGGCTGATCAGGGACCCCCCGCAGAAGTGGGTGCCATTGAGGCGGACGCTGACCTGCCAGGGGAACTCGCCTGCCCGCGCGTCCGTGCCCCCCACGATGCGGGTCGAGGGGCCCCGGCGCCCGCACTCTGGGAGAGGGGAGAGGAGTGGGGTGAGTCCAGCCCCACCCAGACAGCCCAGGCGTCAGGCCTCCCCTACACCCACCCCACCCCCACACAACCCAGGCGTTGGGGCTCCCGGCCTCCCCTACACCCACCCCCACCCCCACACAACCCAGGTGTCCAGGCTCCCAGCGTCCCTTACACCCACCGTGCAAGGAACCCAGGTGTCTGGGTACTCACCCTCCACCACTGTGCTCTGTCGGGGCCCTGCAGAGACAGAGATAGCGTCAAGGGGGAGCAGACACATGGCTCTGGATTCCCTCCAAGATCCCATCTACACAGGCCTGGGTGCCCAGTAGGCAAGGGGGGAGTGTCTAAACCCCCTGGGCGAGCAGAGCGTCTCTCGTTCTCCTAGGCCCCTGGGCTTGGCTGGCGGGGAGGGAGGTTAGGAGGGGATGTGGCCCCATGGGGGGTGGAGGGGAGTGGGGGGCATGGGTAGACGGACAACCTGACCCAGGGGGATTTGGTGCAGAGGGAGGGAGGGAGCGCTTGCTCTGGGGGGGGATGAAATGCATGGAGATTCTCTCTATGTGTACGTGTGTACACACACACACACACACACACAACCCAGGTGTCCTGGACACTCGCATGCAGAATCCAAGCATCCAGAGGACATTACACATGGAGAACCCAGGCATCCGGGGCCCGCACACACACACACACACACACACACACACACTGGCTTGGGGAAGGCTGGATCCACAACACAGCAGATGTGCAAGGATGGAGGCATTCACATACGGATGGACAGAGGGGGTGCGCGTCTGTTATGTGTACATTTTGTGTGAGTGTATTGTGTATGTGTGTGCGCACGTGTTGTGCATATTTGTATTGTGTATATATGTGTGTGTGTTGTATATGTGTGTGGGTGTGTTGTGTATATGTGTGTATTCTGTGTGTGTGTGTGTGTGTTGTGTATGTGTGGATGTATGTATGTCTGTATCATACACACACACACACATATATATATACACAATACACATACATACACACAAACCCCGCCCCCCCCACATACCCCTCCCATCCGTCTATGTGTCTATAGACACGCACACACACACACACCTGCCCCTGAGGGGTGGGGAAGGCTTGACCCATGGCACAGCAGATGTGCAGGATCGGAAGCATTCACACTGGGAGAGACAGACCGACAGGAGAGCATGCATGTCCGTGTCCGTGTGTGTATGTCCATGTGTGCGCAGTGCATGTGCAAAGACAGAGCAGCTGCACGGGGGTGGAGGGCCCCGCCACACCAGCACAGACAGATGGACAAGGAGAGGCGTGACGCACAGGCAGGGACCCAGGTACAGGACGGGGACAGATGATGCACACACACACACACACACACACACACACACACACACACACACCCCTCTATAGACATACACAACACACACACATATACACAAAACACACACACACACACACACACACAACCAGATCCCCTGCCCCCTTCCCGGTGACAGGAAGAGTGAGGGCATCTAAAGAACCCCCTCGAGCTCCTGCCACCCTTCCCATGAGCCCCTGGGGGTCTCCTCCACCCCCCACCGGTCTCACCTGAGCGCCGCAGGCAGCCCCCAGGACCCAGCAGCCCAGCCAGGATCAGGCCCACGAGGCCCCCCCCCACAGCCCGGCCTGGTCTTCTCCCTGTCTCCATGGCACCAGTGGCAGCATCTCCTCCTGGGGTGCCGGGCACTTAAATACCCCTCCCAGAGCAGCTGGGATGTGGGGGAGAATGCGGATTGGCCGGTCAGGCAGAGATTGCCCCATGGGGTTGCCCCATGGCTACCGGTTTCCTTCCTAGCCTCAGTTTCCCTCTTGCCTAAATGCTCTGGGGTGCAGATGGGAGGCTTTTTTGCCCTCTCCTCCCTCCCCTCCCCCAACAAATGCCCCCTTGGGCAGTCTCCCATCTCCCCCGCCCCACCATGCCAAGAGGGAGTGGTATTGATTGGGAAATTGCGACAGCAATGGCGACATTCCAGGAAACAGGGCGGGATGTGACTCATGGATCATTACTTCATTGGGCAACCTGGGGCCAGGTTAGGACGGGTCATCAGTAGGGGGACAGGTTCATGCCGGGGCTGGGTGACGCATGGGAAAGTCAATGGGCCAGGAAAATACGGTAATTCCATCGTCATAGGGGAGTCCGCGGGTTGGGAAGATACAGTAATTTCAGACTCCTGGGTGGGAAAATACGGTAATTCCAGACTCATGGTGGAGTCAATGGCCGGGGACAATACGGTAATTCTGTCTTCATAGGAGTTGTCAGCAAGCTGGGAAAATATAGTAATTCAGGGCTCATGGGAGGCAGGGAAAATATAGGAATTCACTGCTCACAGTGGAGTCAGCAGGCTGGGAAAATAGGGTAATTCCATCTTCACAGAGAGTCAGTGGGCAGGGAAAATATGGTAATTCAGTACTGATGGGAGGAGTCAGCAGGCTGGGAAAACACAGTATTTCAATACTCATGGCAGGCGGCGGGTCAGTAAGCCGGGAAAATATGGTAATTCTATCTTCACAGAGGGGAGTCAGCAAGCCCGGAAACATTAATTCAGGGCTCACGGGGGGGTCAGCAGGCTGGGAAAATACGGTAATTCAATATGCAGCGGGGGGCGGTGGGGGAATATGGGCATTCCATTCTCAACAAAGACTCAGCAGACTGGGAAAATATGGTAATTCAGTGCTCATGGGAGAGTGAGCAGGCTGGGAAAATACGGTAATGAAATACTTACAGAGGAGTCAGCAGGGCAGGAAAATACAGTAATTCCACTTCCCTTGCCCCACTGCCCGCTCCCGCCTGAACCAGCAGTGACTGCTCAGCCAAAAGCTGAAACCCCATGCGCTGCGGCCCTGGAAAAGAGCCGGAACGACCCAGCGGGGGTGCGGTGCAGGGGAGGCAGCGACTGGGGGCAGCAACCTTTGCATGCGAGCGGTGATTGGCAGAACGGCGGGGTTGTTAAACCGGGGAGCGAGTTGTTAAACTCAATGCATCCAAGGCCTGCCCCAGCCAGCTCTGCTCTCCGTCCACCTGTCCTCGTGGCCCCTTTCACTCTCTCCTTTCAACCAGCCCATGCCCCCAACCCCACCCCTCCACCCCACAGACACCCCACCCCTCCATCCCTCCTTCTCTCCAGCCACCCCTCTCTCCCTCCCCACACCTGCTTGCTACTCACCAGGAGACCCCCAGAGAAGGGGGAGCTCCGGGCTCATTGCGAGCGGCAGGGGCAGCACCGAGTGGGCAGGGAACGAATGAAAAGGCCCAGTAGGCAAAGAGCGAGGGGCAGTGAGCTGGGGAGGGAAAGTCCCAGGGCAGAGGAGGTGCGATGGATGGATGGATTCGTTCATGCATTCACTGGATGGATGGATCCATTGGATTCGTTGGATGGATGGGTGGATGGAGATGTAGGTGGATGGACGGATGGATGGATCAATCTATGGATGATGATTAGGTGCAAAGAGGGGAGGGACAGGTGGACCAATAGTGGGAGGAAGTGAATTGGATGGATGGATGGATGGATGGATGGATGGATGGATGGAGGTGTAGGTGGACGGACGGATGGATGGATCAATCTATGGATGATGGTTAGGTGCAAAGAGGTGCAAAGAGGAGAGGGCCAGGCGGACTGATAGCGGGAGGAAGTGGACCGGACAGATGGGTGGATGGACAGATGGAAGGACGGAGGGAGGGATGGATGGATAAGCAGAAAGGGAGATGGCTGGCTGGCTAGACACACGGACGGACGGACGGACGGACAGACGGACGGACGGACGGGGCCCACCCAGCCTTCCGGACGGAGGGAGGAAGAGACTGGAAGGACAGGTGAGCGCATCCAACCAAGTAACCCATGACCAATCCTGCCCCACTTCCCAGAACTCCCCGGCTCGTTAAGGAAATATGGACCGGGGCCCCTCAGCACTGGCTCACCTTCCCGGGCACTTCCTCCTTTGAGGAGATGACCTCACCATGACCCGGAACCCACAGGCTTCTTCCGGCAACCGGTAACGAGAGGACGATTGCTTAACAAGCGGCAGGGCCACTAATTAATACACTCACCCAGTAATTAAGCTGGTACTTACCCGCCTGTTAAATAATTCTAATCACGGCGGGATCACTAGGCAGGATATAAAAATAGCTTTCGAGAAACAAAGTGCCAATAAATTGCCATAAATTAATATTAAATAAGCACAGGTCATTAATATTAAAGATGATACACAACTGCCATATTTTCCAGTGTATAAGACACAGGGTGGGTCTCTGCACCCAAGCTACAGCATGGAAAGAAGAAAGGAGCTCTGCGAGGGTAAAATTGAATATCATTAGCATAAATTAATGCTGCAGCTGAGTATTAATCAGGATCAACAGCTACCGTATTTTCCAGTGTATAAGACAGGTATATTAGGGTGGGTCTCTATGCACCCACGCTACACTATGGAAAGAAGAAAGGAGCTCTATGGGAGTATAACTGAGTTTCAGGAACATAAATGATACTCATTAATACTTGTATATAACATTAAATAACTACTGTATTTTCTAGTGTGTCACACACATGCGGGGGGGTCTCCATGAACCCAAGCTAGAGCATGGAAAGAAGAGTGGAGCTGTATGGGAGTATAACATAGTATCGGGAACATAAATTAATTCTTTACATGAGTATTAACAAGGATCAACAGCTACCATATTTTCCAATGTATAAGACACACATATTAGGCCAGGTCTCCACATACCCAAACTACAGTCTGGAAGAAAGAAAGGAGCTCTGTGGGAGCAGAACTGAGGATCATGAGTATAAATGAATGTGGGATGCGGCTAGTAATGAGTATTTCCCAGTGTATAAGACACACATATTACAGCGGGTGTCTACATATCCAAGCTACATTATGGAACAAAAATGAGCTCTTAGGGAGTATAACTAAGTATTATGAGTATAAATGAATGCTGCAGGTAAATATGAATGAGTATCAATAACTACCATATTTTCTAGTGTATATGACACATATTAGGGAGATTTTCTACACACCCAAGCTATCATATGGAACAAAGAAATGAGCCCTTAGGGAGCATAACTGAGTACCATGAGTATGCATGTATGTGGTAGATGAGTATCGAGTATAAGCAGCTATCCTATTTTCCAGTGTATAACACGTGCATATTAGGATGTACAGAATGGAACCAGGAAATTAGCTCTTTAGGACTATAATGGAGTATTAGGAGTATAGATGAGTACTGCACATGATTATTAATTACCATAAATAATTACCGTATTCTCCAGTGTATAACGACACAGGTATTAAAGTGGGAAAGTAAGGTTGTTTCTGTGGTAAGGAATGCCAGCCTAATACACACACAAATGTCCACACATGCATGAATACCAATTAATATATGCAAAATGCATATTCATGTATGCATGTTAATCAACATATTCAAAATGCATATGCACGGACTTCTAGATAAACAGCTATGGACTAATTAATGGACAAATGGACACACTAATGTAGAGAAATTAATAATTAAAGCAGAGATATACTGACTTCTAAGTCAAATAAGCTGCCTATGCATAAGCTAATATGAATATGCAACTAGCCACAGCCCAGTAATATTTAAACACAGGGACCCATACCACATTCCTGTACATACACCCATAGGAATATGCAAATAGCCACAATCCAATCATAATATTTAAACACACAGGCCCATACTGAAGCCCTATGCATATGCCATTATGAATATGCAAATAGCCACAACTCAATAATATTTAAGCATGCTGATAAAATTATAATAATAGTACTACTAGTAGTAGTACTACTAGCAATAATTACTGTTATTAATACTATTAACTACTAATAGTGGCAGTAACATTATGTATATCATAATATTTAATATAATGTGTGTGCGCATAATATTAGCATTATTATTATTATTATTTTTGTAACAATCATAACAGCAAAATAATACCAAGACAATACTGATAAAGCTATTCTGACTGTGCAAAGAGGCACAACCCTGTAGTATCTGAACATACTGACGTGAAAACAATAATCATAATAATGCTGATGATACTAATATCAATTATAATCAATAATAATGGTATTAATACTAACACTAATAATTCTGTTAACGCTAATACTAATAATGTTAGTATAGCAACACTAATTGTGTCAACACTTATTAACACTAATACTAATTAACACTAATACTAATAATGATAGCACTAATAATGATAACAACACTAATAACACTATTATTTTCACTGCTGCTAATAATACCAACACACACACTGCTCCTACGGCTTGAACTGTGACTGATGTTACCAAGACACAGTACTCCTAGCACTTATGCTACTACTAATGCTACCAAGACACACAATACTCGCAGTACTCCCACTCTGACCAGGACACACACTGCTTGTAGCATTTACTTTACTACTAATACCAGCAAGAAACTCAGTACTCCTAATACTTACACTGCTACTAATGCTGCCAAGATTCACAGCGCTCCTAGTATTTGCACTGTCACCAAGAATCATTACTCCTACTGCTAACACTGCTACTAATACTACGAAGATACACAGTGCTCCTAGTACTTACACCACTACTATTAGCAAGATGCACAATACTCCTAGTACTCGCACTGCTACCCAAGATGCACAGTACTTGTGGTACTTACATTGCTACTACGACTACTAAGACTCACAGTACTCCTAGCACACTTACACTGCTAAGACTTACCGTACTCCTAGCACTTACACTGCTACTAATACTACCAAGGCTCACTGTACTCCTAGTACTTACACTGACTAATGCTGCCAAAAAACACACAAGTCCTACTGCTTACACTACTACTAATACTACGAAGACACACAGTGCTCCTAGTACTAACACTACACTAATACTACCAAGGCCCATAGTATTCCTACTGCTGACATATCCTACGAAGACATACAATACTCCTAGTCCTTATACTGCTCCTGCTACCACTGATACTAATGCTTATACAACTACCACTACTACAACCCCTGGTGCGTGTACTACTAATACTACCCCGATGCTTGTACTACTGCTACCACTAGCAATACTTGTGCCAGTAGCACTACTCTTTATGTGACTACTATATTGCTACTTCTGCCACTAGTAACACTACTACCACCTACACTCCTGACACTACTGCGATGGCGAATCACAGTGTTTACACTACAATTACTGCCAATACTCACTTTACCCATATCAATAGGATGATGCTAGGACTTCTGCAAGTACTGCTGGTAGTATTAATAGAGCTACCTTACTATTAACACCCTTGCTGCACCACCGCTTCCACTGCTGCTAATACTATTACAGAGAGTAGTACTACTACTTCTACTACCACTATGACTGCTGGTATTTAGATCACACCTACTACCCACGACTTACACTGCTCGTGCGCTACTACTACTATGGCAGATACTCACAGCACTAATACGCCTACACTAGTATGAACACTTACAGTGTTACGACTGCCTTGCTCTGACTCCAGCTCCATCCCCCCAGGGAACCCACGTGTCCGGGCCCTCAGCCCAGTATCCCAGTATAGGGGTGGCTGGGAGCCCGCACGCCCGGCTTCTTGAGACTTGGCTGCCTTTGGCCACACGGGGGCAGCAGAGACTCTTGGATGCAGCTGGGGCCCTAAATAATCTATAGGGGAGGGGAGGGGAGGGGAGTTTAAAGTGCCAGCATCTTGTTTCTGGTCTGTTTTTCCCTACTTGAAGGGGTGGGGAGAGCAGGGGTCTCCCCCCAGCTCAGAGGCACTTGAGGGGGGGGGGGGGGGGCAATGAAAGATGACGTCCACAATGCATGGGGAGGGAGGCCCGGCCCCACGGGGACATCACAGAAGTTGCCAGGCATCAGGATCTGGGAAGCAAATTGGGTGGGCGAAGCCGCAATCCCTGTCGGTGGGGACCCAGGAGTCCCGGACACGGACACGGACACGGACACACACACACAGGTGTCCGGGACAGACAGACAGTCAGACGCACACCAGGTGTGCCACACACACATTCATGAACGCACACACAGAACCCAGGTGTCCGCACAGTCAGACGCACATTGGGTGTGTGACACACACACGCGCACACCCCAGGCATCCAGGACACACACACGCCTTCCCATTGCTCAACTCCCTGCCCCACCCGCCCCCCATTATGTCACTCAGCCCCCCCACACCTAATTGCCTCAATTACCCCATGGGCCCCGCCCCACCCAATGACCTCCCTGGGGCCTGTGTCCACGCGGGGCTCAGGGTCACATCCTGAGGTCACTGCTGGGCTCAGGATCAGCGTTGGACCCAGGCGTCTGGCCTCTTTCCTCCTCTGCTCCCACCACCCACCCCAGCGCACGTGGGCGTCTGGGCTCCCATAACCCCCTGCTCCCACATCCCTCCCACCCCAGGGAACCCAGGCGTCCAGGCCCCCAGAAATCCAATGGGAAGAATTCAAACCAGATTATCTGGAATTGGGGATTTGGGAGACCCTGGATTATCCCTGCAACTGGGATTAGATTAGGATCCAGAACCCAGTTGGGAGTTCACTGTGGTTGGATAGTAGAGGAAAGGTCAGGGTAGGGTGAGGTCAATGGGATTAGGTCAACATGGAGCCATAATACAGAAGTTAATTTAGAAATGGTATCACATCAATTAGATCACGTTCATTTAAATTCCAGTGACTGAGATGTGATGAGTCCATAACCCCAGAGAGTAGAGCGTATGAGATTACGGTGGGGGAGATGGGGTGGGATTAATGTAGAGGCAGATTAAGTGGTTTTTGTTGATGAGGAGATGAGATTGGGGTGGGACAGGATAAGACTGGGGTGAGACTAGGATGGGATGGGATTGGGAATGGGACTGCAGTGAAATGGGATGAGATTGGGATGGGATTGGGGTGAAATTGGGGTGGGATTGGGATAGGGTGGGAGGAGAGTGGGGTGAGATTGAGGTGGGATAGGATGAGATTCGGGTGTGACTGGGTGAGCTGGGATGAGATTGGGATGGGATTGAGGTGAAATGAGGGATGGGATGAGACTGGGATGGGATTGGGGTGAGATTGGAGCGGGATAGGATGAGATGGGCTGGAGCCAAGGAGATTAGATTATTCTGGTTTAGATAGGATTGTGTTGAAATAGAGCCAGAGGAAGGGGATTTTTTTGTAGACTAGGTGGGAATAAATTAGATTTGATTTGAATAAACTCGAGAATTTTAGATTGAGTCCGATTAATTAGTTTAGGATACATTAGGTTAGGTTAGATTAGGTTTGACACAGAACAGAGCCTGAGAGATTAAATTATGGTGCATAGCTCAGATTGGATAGACAGAGACAGATGACAAGGGTTTGATCGCAGACTATTCCAGAATCCACTAGATTATGTCTGAGTGGATACAATCAGATCATACCAGATTAGATTAGCTGAGGTTGCGTTCTTGTGATTTGTAATAGGACATCATGATCCAGACCAGTTGATTAGCCTGGATTAGATTACAAAACAGGCCGCATCTACATACGTAATGACAGGGCTGTCAGCATCTCACGTAGAAGCACCCACAGTGCAGATTAGATCATCTAATGGGATCCCAGTCAGGACAGAGCAGATGAGATATGGGATTAGATTACAGAGAGATAGGAGAGAAGAGAGGGGATTACAGCTAAAGAGGAGATTAATTTGGACTTCATTAGATTACAGGTGAGACCACATTAAGGTTGAGGAGACTGGATTATGGTAGATTAGGTTGGATTACAAATCAGGGCAGGCCAGATTAAGGATGGGGAAACTGGATTATGGTATATTTGTTGCCATTACAGATCAGGGCATATGGTATTATGCAGATTCTGGGCAGATTAGATGAATCTTGATTAAATTACAGGGTGGGGATTGGAATATGTTACTGCTAAGAAAGATGAGACTTAATTCCAAATAAATCAGATTAGATTAGATGGTGGTTGAGGAAGAGATGAGATTAAGAGGAAGAGATTGGATTAATTCAGGGCTGGGGGAGACCAGGTGACATGGAAGGAGACTGCACTGAGGGATGATAATCTGATTGGGGGGATGAGAAGAGATGAGGTGAGATTATACCTGGGGGAGATCAGATTAGATTATACACTAGGGAGATTACTGTAGATGGCATTATCCTAGATAGCAGGTAGGAAAGATGAAATAAAATGACATTGGGAGACAAAATGAGACTAGATTACAGATGGGGTTGAGGATGGGGATGGAGAGATTAGGGATGTCATGAAAAGTGGCGATACTGAAATAATATTACAGATAACGACATTGAAGTGAGATTAGGGTCCTAATCCGGGATATTATATGGGACAGGACTAGATAAGAAAGATGGGATGAAATTAGATTATGGCCATGGGGAGATAAAATGAGTGGCAATTAGCCTGAGGAAAATGAGTAGAGATGAGATGAAACAACGAGGGGGGATTAAATTATATCCCAAGTAAGGAAGAAAACATGAGATTAGATGCTAGAGAGGGGAGATTAGAGGGGACTAGATGGGCTGGGTGAGAGCTAGGAAAGGTGGGGTTAGATTACACATGGAGGAGAGGATATCACAGCAAAGCAGGAGAGGGAATACAAATGGGATTATATTACATTAGATAAAATTATGTTAAATCAGGATAGATTAGATTAGACTACTATAGATTAGGATGACAGACAGGGAGGTCAGGAGAGATGCGGTTAGATTACACTTGGAGGAAAGGAGATGAATTCAGAACAAGATGGATGGGAGATTAGATTAGATTAGACTAGTTAGGATCAACCTAGTCTGGATTAGATTAGTTTTAGAGCCAGGGAGACGAGAAGCGATGAGGTTAGATTACACCTGGAGGAGAGGAGGTGATATCAGAGTGAAGGAGGATGGGGGGTGAGAAAATGGGATTATGTATGACTAGTTTAGATCAATCTAGATTAAATCAATCTAGATCAGATTAGATTAATATAGATTAGACAATTATATATTAATCTATTATAGATTAGACTCTAATAGATTAGACTATGATGGATTTATATTACAGGGAGGGAGGTGAAAAGAGAGGGTTAGATTACACTTCTGGGAGAGGAGAGGATATCGCAGCAAAGGAGAACGGGAGACATATTGGGATTAAAGTACATTAGACTAGACTAGATTAGGTCAGATTAGTTCAGATTAGACAATCCTAGATTAGAATTACAGGCAGGGAGGTGAGGAGACATGAGGTTATATTACTCTTGGAGGAGAGGAGAGGAGAGGACAGGATATCCCAATGAAGGAGATGGGAGATTAGATTAGAACCGATTAAATTAGAATAGATTATCCTGGATTAGATTAGACTCCTCTAATTTAAGATTACAGCCACAGAGGAAAGGGGATTAGGTGGGGAAAAGACTCCAATCCCGGCACTGTTACCGTCCAGCGTCCTGGCACCCCACCGAAATCCCAGGCCGGAGACCATGGCGTCCCAGCGACACGCTCCCAATAGCCACACACCCCGCCGCCAATTAGACAGGATTAGCCAACGGCCCCGCCCTTCACCGGGGATTAACCTCCCTTCCCCCACCGGTGGCTCGGGCGGGGTCAGCGGCATAGGGGCGGGGACAGATGCCAGTGCAGCCGGGCTGGGAACAGGGCCCGGTTTCCCACCAATGGCGTGCCCCTGCGCCGTGCGGTGGGCGTGGGAGTATAATGGGATGCTCATTACACGCACGGAGCCGGGAGAGGCTTGGCAGTGTAGAGCAGTCCTTAGAGATGCCTGGGCTCTCTGGGGCAGGGGAGCAGGGCATGCTGGGAGCCCAGACGCTTGGGTTCCCTGGGGAGGAGGTAGAAGAGCCCATAGGGTCAGGAGTTAAGGGTAGGGTTATGGGTAAAAGTTAGGGGTAGAATTAGGGTTAGGGTTGGGGTCCTGGATGCCTGGGTTCCCTGGGGTGTGGGAGAGCAGGAGCAGGGGATTCTGGGAACCTGGACACCTGGGTTCTCTGGGAGAGGGGGTAGAAGAGCCCATGGGGTTGGGGGTCGGGCTCTGGTTATAATTAGGTTTGGGGTATAATTAGGGTTAGGGCCCCAGATGCCTGGGTTCTCTGGGAGGGGAGGGGGGCTAGGGGGTGAGAGCAGGGCATGCTGGGAGCCCGGCCACCGGGGTTCTCTGGGGAGGGAATAGAAGAGCCCATAGGGTCAGGGGTTAGGGGTCAGGTTATGGATAAGGTTAGGGTTAGGGGTATAATTAGGGTTAGGTTTGGCTTCCCAGACACCTGGGATTAGGAGATTTGGGAGCCCAGACACCTGAGTTCTCTGGGGCATGGGATTAGGGGGGTTGGGAGCCCGGATGCCTGGGCTCTCCAGACAGGGACAAAACACCCCCCCACCCTCCTGGGGTTCCCAGCCCGGACTCCTGGCTTCCCTCCCTCCTGGCTTCCCTCCCCTCCCTGCTGGAACCCGTCAGACAGCTCCAGGCCCCACCCCGCCAGGGTATTTAGGCTCCCGCCGCCCCACAGGGATTCCTGGGTCCCATCTCCGGTGGAGGGGGGCCCCACCGGGCAGCTGCGGGATGGGGGAGGGCCGTGGGGCCTTGCTGCTGCTGGTGCTGGGCCTGGCTGCAGGGCAGGGGCCCAGGATCTTTGGCGCCGGCTGCAATGGGACTCACACCCGCGGCCTCGGTGAGACCCAAACACCCGGGCTTCTCTGGGGGTGAGGGGAGGTGGGAGCAGGGGCGGCCTGGAGCCCAGATGCCTGGGTTTTCTGGGGTGGGGTAGAAGGGCTCGCAGGGGCAGGGGTAGGGACGGTTATGGTTAAGGTTAGGGTTAGGGGTATAGTTAGGGTTAGGGTTGGGATCCTCAGATGCCTGGCTTCTCTGGGGGGTGGGGGATTAGGAGCCCGGACACCTGGGTTCTCTGGGTCGGGGGTGGGAGCAGGGGGTTCTGGGAGCCCGATTCCTTGGGAGGAGGGTGGGATCCTGTGGGTCAGAGGATGCCTGGGTCCACCAGGAGTGGGAGCCTAGGGGTTAAAGTTAGGAGCCGGGAGGCCTGGGGTCTCTGACAGGGAAGAGGGGGGAGAGCGGGCTAGGAGCCCAGACACCTGGGGGGTGCGTGTGTGTGTGTGTGTGTGTGTGTGTATTTGTCCCAGATGCCTGGGTTGTGTGTGTGTCTCTGTGTCCCAGATGCCTCCCATGTTGTATGTGCGTGTGTGCATGTGTTTTTGTGCGTGTCCCAGATACGGGGGGTGTTGTCACAGACACCTCCCACGATGTATGCGTGTGTATCTTGGACACCTGGATTCTCTGTATATGAGTGTGTGTGTGTGTGGCCCAGATGCCTGGCTTGAGTGTGTGCGTGTGGCCTGGACACCTGGGTGTGGGTGTGGGTGTGTACTAGAGACCTGGGTTGGGTGTGTGTTTGTGTCCCGGGCCAATCCAGCATTTTGTGTGCATGTCCCAGACACCTTGGTTGTGTATGTGTGTGTGGCCCAGATGCCTGGGTTATGTGCGTGTTTGTGCCCCCAACACCTCCCATGCTGTGTGCGTGTGTGTCCCGGACACCTGGATTGTGGGTGTGTATACCTGACACGTGGGTTGTGTTTGTGTTTGAGTCCCAGACACCTCTTGCAATGTGTGTGTGTGTCTGCATGCACTCACATCGCAGACCTCTAGGTATGTGTGCGTTTGTGTCCTGGAGACCTGGGTTCTGTGCCTGTGTGTCCCAGATGCCAAGGGGGCGTGTGTGCGTGTGTGTGTGTGTCCCAGACGCGTGGGTCCACTCCTGGCTCCCATGACTCACCCAGGCGTGTTGGGAGTTTCTGGGCTCCTTCCCAGATGCTGCCCCCCGCCCCGCCCCGCCCCGCCCC
>NW_005843139.1:241602-241945 GCF_000455745.1 Alligator sinensis | reverse complement strand
CGTCTGGGGGACGGCGCGAGCTGGCTTACATCAGCCAACTGGAGCCCAACATGGCTGGGGGGGGCTGGAGGTGAGGTGGGACAGAGGGGTGGGAGCCCAGACCCCTGGGTTCTCTGGGAGGGGAGCTGGGCTGGGGGTGGGATGGGTGAAGCTGGTAGAGGAAGAGCTCTACTAGCTCTAAAGGCTCTCTGGGAGGGGAGGGGAGGGGAGGGAGAGCAGGGGGTGCTGGGAGGGCTGGTAGAGGACCAGCTCTACTAGTTCTAGTTTCTCTGGTAGGGGAGGGGCAGGGGGCCCAGGCGCCTGGGCTCTCTGGAAGCGGCTGACCCCCCTCCCCTTCTCCCCT
>NW_005843139.1:230557-241491 GCF_000455745.1 Alligator sinensis | reverse complement strand
CGTGATGTCACTCCCCACCTGCAGCCCCCACCACTTCCCAATAACCTCCCCCCTTCCTCTCTCCCGGGTACCAGGAGCAAGGACCCCTCCCAATACATGGTGCTGCTGGGAGCCTACAAGCTGGAGAGCAACCAGGACCATAAGGTGCCCATGCACGTCACACGCATCATCGTCAACTCCCGCTATGCCGGTGAGGCCACGAGCGGTGACATCGCCCTGGTGGAGCTGCGGAAGGTGGTGCGGTACTCCGACTACATCCTGCCCATCTGCCTGCCCGCCGCCAGTGTCCAGTTCCCCCCCGGCATGATGTGCTGGGTCACCGGCTGGGGGAATATCCGGGAAGGAGGTAAGTCGGATTCTGGGCCTGGCCTGGAGGCCCCAAAATGGGGCATGGGTTTGTGTGTCCTGCCATCTCTGCCTGCCAGGCAGCCCTGCAGTCATGGAGGGCCCTCCATCCATCCATCCATCCATGTCCCTTTCATCCATCCGTCTCTCCATCCGTCCATCCATCCATCTCCATGAACCCCCTAAGCATCCATCCATGCATCCCTACATGCCCCTTCATCCATCCATCTCCACATCCTCTCTCCATCCATCCATCCTAATACATGCCTCCCATCCATCTATCCATCCATGCTTATAAACACCTCCCATCCACCCACCCACCTACACATCCCCCCGTCTTCCCACCTCTCTACCTCTGTGGTGGGTGTTCCCATCCATCCATCCATAGAGGTTATGTGAAGATCGGATGGACGGATGGATGGATCTCCACATGATCTCTATCCATCTGTCCATCCAACCCCATAGACCCCCTCCCATCCATCCACTCATGCACCCAGGTCCAAGGGTGTCCTGTGTATATCTGTTCATCCAGTTATCACTCCATTCCCATGTATCCATCCACTCACCCACCCACCCACCCATCCATCCTTGTACACACCTCCCATCCATCCATCCATCTACCCACCCACCCACCTACCTACCTCTGTGGTGGTTCTGTGCACATCCATCCATCTCTACAGAGCCTCCATCCATCCCTCCAGCCCCACGTGTCCATTCATCTATCTATCCATCTGCCAGTTCATCCATCCTTCCCCACATATCCCCCTCATTCATCCATCCATCTGCCCATCTCTATGAACTCCATCCATTCATCCATCCATCCATCTCTATGGGGGGGTCCTGTGTCCATCCACCTCCCTCCATGGGGTGTCCTATGTCTGTCCATGTGCCCATCTGTCCGTCCATCCATCCCCTACCTATCTATCTATCCATCCATCCATACCCACAACCCACCCCCACCCCTACCCCCGACCCCGGCTCCGTCTCCATAGATGTGTTATAGAGCCATAGAAAAGTCAGGATGGACAGGACCTCCAGAAGTAATCTAATCCACACACCTGCCTCAGGCAGGATTAGGTCTATAACAACAGAGGAGACTGGATGGTCACCTTGCTGGGGTCACCTGACCCCAGTTGTCTTTCCTGCTTGGTGCAGGGCTTGGACCGGATGATCTTTCGAGGTCCCTGCCAGCCTTACAATCTATGAATCATCCCATACGGCCATAATCTAAACTCTACCTTCAACCCTGACGCGATACAGACCTAACACCATAGCCTGCCCCTCACTCCCGACCTGTAGCCCCGCCCCCGGGAACCACAGCAGCCAATGTTTAGATTGGACATTAGGAAAAACTTCTTCCCAGTTCGAGTGGCCAAGGTCTGGAACGGGCTCCCAAGGGAGGTGGTGCTCTCCCCTACCCTGGGGGTCTTCAAGAGGAGGTTAGATAGGCATCTAGCTGGGGTCATCTAGACCCAGCCCTCTTTCCTGCCTGTGCAGGGGGTCGGACTCGATGATCTATTGAGGTCCCTTCCGACCCTAACATCTATGAATCTATGAATCTATGTCCCTCTTCTGCATCGTTTCATCTATCCCCTCTGAACTGTCCATCAAAATTCGGTCTCTCCGAGTCAAAGAGCCAAGATCCGAACCACCAAACCATCAACATTCAAACGGGTGATTCAGGCCTTTTAATCGAGACCCCAGCATCAAAATCCTACCCATGATTCATAGCAGCCCTGCTGCACGGTCAACGAAAGCCCAGCTACAAAGTCATGACACATTTCCAAGCACTCGCTTTGTAGCAGGTCACCTCGCTTTGTACCCGGACAGCCATTTTTGTGGCGCAAGAATTACTTTGCATCTACTGCACAACAAGCCAGCTAATTGGGTGATCCCACTTGGCCAGTCTACATTTCGTGAGCGCCTGCGCGGTGAACGGCATGATATATGTAACGTGCGGCACGCTCGGCATCCTGTTGTTCAAATTCAAAAGAAAAAATTCGGGCTCATTAACTGCAACCGGATTTGGCAACATTCACATCAGCCGTTCAGGCTTGTTAATCAAGACCCAATCATGCAATTCCAACCAAATTTCTGTCAACAATTCAGGCACGTTAATCAAACTCCAATCTCCACCATTCCAATGGGCAGCTCAGACATTTTAATCGCCACCTGATGATTGAAATTCAGCTAACAACTTGGATATACATATCCAGAATCCAGTGATTAAAATTCAGGAAAAAACTCAGGCTCGTTAATTGGAACCGGATTTGGCAACTTTCAAATCAACTGTTCAGACTCACTAATCAAGATCCAAACATCCAGAATTCAGCCAATGATTCAAGCACATGAATCAAATTCTGATCTCCGCCATTCCGATGGGCAGCTCAGACATTTTAATCACCACCCAACGATCAAAATTCAGATACATTTCCCTGAAATCCCATCGTTACAGTTCAAGAGAAAAATCCAGACTCGTTAATTGAAACCTGATTTGGCAACATTCAAATTAATGCTTCAGACTCGTTAATCAAGACCCATTCATCAAATATCAACCATTATTCCATCAACGATTCAGGAATGTTAACCGAGCACCGATCTCCACTGTTCCAATGGACATCTCAGACATTTTAATGGAGACCCAAACATCACATTTCAACCAGAATTTCATCAAGGATTCAGGCCCATATTCATTGCAACCCACCTAAATGGACAATTCAGACATTTTAATCACAAGCTGATCCTCTAAATTCGGCTCACAATTCGGATGTTTTTACCTGAAATCTGGTTGTGCCAGTTCGAGAGACCGCTCCGCCTCGGTGGCTGAAACCCAACCCGTCAGACACGTTAATCGAGTTCCAATCGGCACGGTTTCAATTGAAACCCAGTCGTTGGGAATCCCGCCGGCGATTCGGGCATAGTAATCATGTCCCAAGCCCGATTCAGCCATGCATTCAGAGGCACGAATTGAGCGCCAGTCCTTAGCGCTCAAGGGCTGAATCAGGTGGGCAAATCAAATCCCGGCTGTCACATGTCAATAAGCCATTCGGGGATGTTCGCAATGGTTGACCTCCAGGCCCATTAATCAAAGCCCAATTAATCAAGGCTTGATTGATCCAGACCTGGTTGTCTCAACCCAATGAAAACCAGGCCCTGAAAATACCCGCCCATGCCCGCAAAAATTGCTTTGACAAATTGAACCCATCTTGATGGATGGAAGCTCAGCCCCATTCAGCCACCAACACCCAACCCAATGAAAACTAGCCCCTGAAAACACCTGCCCCCCCAAAAACACAACCTAATGAAAAGCAGCCCCCCCGAAACACCCCCCCCGCAAAAAATGTCTTGATAAATTGAACCCATCTTGATGGATAGAAGCTCAGCCCCATCCAGCCACCAACATGGGGACCCAGGGGGTGTCACGGGTGCGCCAGCTCTTCCCTGGTTGGTGGAGGGAGGTGTGAGGGATGCAGGGATTTGGGCCAAGGCCCCTCACCTCTGTGTCTGGTCTTGGGTAGAGGACCTGCCAGCCCCCCAGACGCTCCAGGAGCTCCAGGTGCCCATCATGGACCAGAAGACCTGCCAGAACCTGTACAACAAGGACATGGGTAAGGCCCTGCCCCGCAAGGACATCCAAGACGACATGATGTGCGCCGGCTATGCTGAGGGCATGAAGGACACCTGCAAGGTGAGGCTGGGGGGACCCAGGAGTCCGGGCCCCCTGAGATCACCCTCCTGGGCCCATCTCCCCCTCCCTGTCCTGGCTCCAACCATTTCCCCAAGGCTCCAGTCCCTGGGCCCAAGTGTGGGTAAAGGGGTGGGACACTAGGACCATGGAGCAGATTGGGGGCAATGGAGGGATGTTGGGATACTCTGATCCCCACCCACACACACACAGGGGACCCAGGTGTCCAATCCCCACCTACTCCCTACACACACACACACAGAACCCAGGTGTCCAACTCCCCCCTCCCCTACACACACACACACACACTAAACCCAGGCATCTGTGCCTCATGCACACACACACACACTCACACACACACACACACACACACACAAATCCAGCTGACCAGCAGCCACACACTACACATCTCCTATGCTTCCTCTGTTTATTCATTCTCTATCCATCCATCCCTCCCTCCAATCATTCCTCCATCCCCCCATGTCCCATCCATCCATCCCCACTTCATCCATCTGTCCAGCTGTCCATTGAACCAGTATGTCCATCCATCCATTCAATGAACCAGAACCTCCCTCCATCTTCCTCTTCCTCCATCTCCTGCCCATGACCCTGGCTCTCCCACTCCCCCCAGGGTGACTCAGGTGGCCCCCTCGTCTGTAAGGTCTCCAGTGAGTGGCTCCTCGCCGGCATCGTCAGCTGGGGCGAGGGCTGTGCCGTACGCAACCGCCCGGGCGTCTACACCCGCCTGACGTTCTACCAGGACTGGATCCACCGCCACATCCCCAACATTGAGTTCGTGGAGGTCTCGGATACCAAGGGCGGTGCCAGGGACAAGGCAGGGGGCCCCATCTTGGCTCTCCTGCTGACCCTGGGGTTGGTCCTAGGCCAGATCTAGGCAGGGAGAGGGCACAGGGGTATGGGGTGGGGTCCCTTGCATTGCCTTCTGGTGCTGGAGGGGATGGTTTAGAGTGAGATGGGGGTGGGGCTTGGGCAGGGGGTGGGGCAACAGAGCCATCCATCCACATAGCCTCCATCCATCCATCCACATAATCCACATCCATACATCCATCTACCCACACATCTACCTACCTCTATGGGGGTCCTGTGTCCATCCAGCCAGTCACCCAACCACCCACCCTTCCATCTACCTCCTTTCATAGGGGTCCTTTGTCTGTCCATCCATCCACCCATCGACCAATCCATCCATTCATCCACCCACCCAATGAACCAGTCCATTCATCCCCCCCCCTCGAACGAGTCCATCCACCCAATGATCCAGTCCATCCACCCATACACCCATTCATCCATCCATCCATCCATCCAAACCAGCTTCAGCTAGAAGTCACTTCCTCTTGTGTCACGTCTATAATAACCTAACCGTGGGGCAGAGCTAAAGGGAACCATCACACGTGTCCGGTCCCTTTCATACCTACAGGTAGTCTCTGGGGATATGCTGCTATGTATCAAGGGAGGGGAGAGTAGGGTCTAGTGGGTAGAGCTGCCAGGACACCTGGGTTCTATCCCCAGCTCAGGGAGGGGAATGGGGCCTGCTAGGTTAGAGCACAAGTTCTGGGGGGCCAGGGTTGCCTGGGTTGTCTCCCAGCTCAGGGAAGGGAGTGGGCCCCAGATACCGGGGATCTGTCTATCTTATGCCAGGGAGTGGGGTCTAGTCATTAGAGCAAATCTGGGGAGGCGGGGACACGGACAGGGGTGGGGAACCCGGACACCTGGGTTCTTTCACCCCATCTCAGGGAGAAGAGCAGGGTCTGGTCCTCCGGGTAACAGCACATCTTTCAGCCTCTGCTGTGTGACTACAGGCGAGTTGTAGATCCCGGCCGCCCTCCCCCATGCCTCAGTTTACCCGTCTGTAAAACGGGCATGTGTTACACTGTCCTACCTCGTGTGAGGGCCAGGAGCCCTTTGGAAGCCCCTTTTGGTGGAGGAGGAGCGGGGCAGAGCAAGGGAGGGCAGCCGGGGGGCCCTATCCAACCCCCGCTTGCTCAGGGCATGAATCCTGTGTTCTTTCTTGTGTTAATTATTAAAACCAAATGAAAAAAGCCTGGATGTGGCCTTGTGAGGTGGTGTCCATCCCCGATTGAATGGGTGGCATTGGTAGGGTTCAGACTGAATGCCCATTGGCATGGGAGGAGTGACCGGGACCTGGGTGGGGCTAGCCAATCCCAGCTCCCCCAACTCAGCAGCCTTTCCAGCCCCAGGCCAGGGCGCTGTGAAGCCAACCTAGGAAACTACCACGGCAGATAGCTAATCCCCTGGAAAGACTCGCCCAACCAGTTGCACAAGACCACTAGGCTGCGGGGCGGGATCTGAAGCAGCTCAAGTAAGGGGTTGGCGAAGCGCTGAACACCCCCCTCCCCTCCTGGGAGAGAACCCAGGTGTCCAGACAGCGGGGCTATGGAGGCTGGGAGTGGGTCTCAGTTGGCCACTGCATGGGCTGGCTTCATCCCATTGGCTGGGATGGCCATGTTGGAACCAACCCAGACAAGGGGTTGGCCAACTCTTGGGCCCACCAACCCCCACTGCCCTCCCCTGCCTGGGGGAGAACCCAGGCATCCCAAGGGATCCCACTAGGATATGAGGGGCCCATAAAGGGTCTCCACTGGCCAATGAGTTGGGTGGTTTCATCCCATTGGCTGGGATTGGCCATGTCATGTACACGTTATGAGTCATCCTCATACACATTATGAAATGTGTCCAGGAAATCCCAGTGGGATATGAAGGTCAAGGAAAGCGTCTCCTGGCCACTGGATGGGTGGTTTGATCCCATTGGCTGAACCAGCCCAGACAAAGAGTTGGCCAAGCCTTGGACCTACCAGCCCTCACGTACCTGGGAGAGGACCCAGGTATCCAGAGGGATCTTACTGGGGTACGGGAGCTGGGAGAGAATCACAGTTTGCTTCTGGATTGGCTGGTTGAGAAAGTCACGTGACTGAGAATCAGCACTGGACCAGGAGATATGGGTGCTGGGGGCCAACTGATGCTTAATCCAGGGGGCAAGACCCTGTGGAGCTCACCTCAGGGTGTGGGCGGGACTTGTGGAACAGGCCTGATGGACAGGAATTGGAGGAACGCAGAGAAGGGTCTAGCCCTGGGAAGGGTCACGGCAGGAGAGGATTGGTCCTGAGGAAAGAGAGAAGGAGACTGGGTGCTACTGAGTCGAACACAAAGCACTGGAATGAACCCAGGCATCCAGGCACCTCCCATCACTCACCAGCTTCCATTCCTCTCCCAGAGAACCCAGGTGTCTGGGTTCCCAGCCTCTCCTGCTCTCACCCCTGGGTGACTCCTGGGCCCTTGATCCCACCCAGCCACTTCCGGGGCCTAGCCCGGTTGGCTTATCCTGGCCCTGCCCCCGCCCCCACGTTCTGTCTCTACCCACGACCTGCCTGGATGATGAAGGAATCAAAAGGGCCCTGCCCTGTCCCCGGCCTTCTCCTCCCATCAAGCCTCAGGTGACGCCTTCGAGCCAGAAGGGGTGGAGGGGTGGTGGAGGAAAGGGTGGAAGGGTGCATGAGAATGGAGGGAACTGACTGGGAGATGGGGGTGCTCAGGCGGGTGGAACGATGAGGAGATGGATGAAGGAAGGGAAGAGGGAAGGCATGGGGATGGATGGATGGATGCAGGGAGAGAGGGATATAGAGGGTTATTGGATGGATGGATGGATGGATGGATGGATGGATGGAGATAGAGGGTTATTGGATGGATGGATGGATGGATGGATGGATGGATATAGAGGGTTATCAGAGGATGGAGGGATGGATGGAGGCATATAGAGGGTTATCGGATGGATGGAAGGAAGGAGGGAGGGTTATCAGAGGACGGATGCAGGGCCCCTCATCTCCCCCCATCCAGGCACCACCCCATCCCCCTGCCCCCTCCACACAGCCCTCAACCCAACCCTACCCCTGCCCCTCTGCCCCAGGCTGTGCCCCTCCCTGCCCTGAGGCCCTGACAGGTAATTAGCTCTAATGAGGCACCCACCCGACCCTGGGGAGGTTTCAGCCCCCACCCAATGCCCCCAGCTCAGGGGAGGACTGTATTTGGTTCAGGTCACGTCCTGGGCAAAGCACCCAGGCATCCGACCTACTCTGATTCCCATCAGCCCCCACTCCCCTCCCCAGGGAACCCCAGGTGTCCAGGCTCCCACCTCCCTCCTCTCATCCCACCCCCCTCACCCAGAGGACCCAGGTGCCCCAAGGGCAAAGGTCATTTCCGAGGGAAAAAATCTCCCATAGCTCATTAAGGAGAAGGAATATTCTTGATTGCTGCGGTTAAGGCGGGGGGCCTGGCTGGGTGCCAGGACACCTGGGTCCAATTTGTGACTCACCCCATGTCCCTGGGCAGGTTCACTGGAGCGCTTGGGCCAGGTTGGGGGGAAGGGAGGGACGTGCAGCATCTGGCACTAATACCCCAGTACCTTATCCACCTTGGCATGAGGGTATTGCACAGAACCTGGCACTTACACCCAATGCCCAACCCCCAGAGAGGCCAGCAATGGGTTCAGCATTGGGGCATCAGCGGGTGCTACTACCCCCATGCCACAGGCTGTTGCTGGGGTATTAATTTGGTTACCCACCCTGGATACAACCCCTTGAGAGCTTAGTGGGGTACATTAGACCACCATCAGGTGGGGTCAGGGGTGGATTAGCCCTACCCCCACCACCACCATCTCCACACACGCTCTCAGGATACCATCAGTGATACTACCCCAGAAGATGGAGGATGCTTGGAGATATGGGGGGCACCAGGGCTGTGGTTGTACGAGGGGTGGGGAGAACATGGGGTGCTCTGTCGAAGTGAGGGGAGAGGGAGAGGCTGGGTGCCCGGACACCTGGGATCTCTGGGAGATCTGGACCGGAGGTAGGGGCGAGGGGTGGGTCGTTTCTGAGCTCAGGATGGGGTTGGGGCTAGCCCCTCCCCCCTTTCATCCAGCCCTCCAAACTACTGTGCATGGACCCCGTACCTCCTCCTGGGGCTCCCCCATCACCCCACCTCCAATCCTCACCCCACCTCCCCACTGGAGGGGGGCGGGACCTCTGTGCCCTCAGCTCTCTTTGGACGTCTCCCCCAATGCTGGCGCTGGTCCACACTGCCAATGGGCAGGACCCTAGCTGCAGTGACCAATGGCTGTGCCAATCCACCCCCCAGTGAGGCCGACACTGGAGGGGAAGGATCATCCAGAGGATCCACCCGAACCCCCGACTCTCTTCCCATTGGCCCATGGGGGTATGTGGGTCTCACCAAATCCAACCACCGATACGTCTCCCTGAGGCATCCTGGGTCCCGATGCCAGTGATGAACAAGGCTGTTGTTGGCTGACCTCTTTGGGCATCTCCACGGCATCAAGTTTCGAACGGGACCTATTGGCTCGTGGTGGCACAACCCAATGCTTCTTCCCGGGCCTTCAAAATCCCACCACTCTCTGGGGCATGCTGGGTCCTGATTCCACCTCCCCACCTAGGGGCAAGGCCATCATTGGCTGATCCCTTTGGGCGTCTCCATGGCGTCGAACCCGTCGGGCGACATTCTGAGCTAGGCGGGATATAACCAGGCCTGGGTGACGCCCGGCACAGCAGGGGTGCCCGGGGATCCCAGTCGGAGTAGAGACACAGGGCAGCATGGTGGGCAGCCCGGATGCCTGGGTCCTCCTTGTGGGGCTGCTACTCGGTAAGGAAGACCCCCTACCCCCTTATCCCCTCTCTACGGCCCTCCTTTCCTGCCAGCCTGGGTTCTCCAGGAGGGCAGTGAGGCCTGCTGGTAACAGCAGGAGGTCCTAGGAGCCTGAGCACCCAGGTGGAGAGTAAGGAAGCGGTCCCACCCAGGTGTGAATCCAGGCCGGGGGAGGGGCGAGGTGGCCTCCTTCCTTGCACAGGCAGCAAGTCGTTCAGTGGAGTCACACCACAGGGCCCAGGCCCCGGGGGCAGGGAGCAGATGGGCTCCTCCATCCCATCTCCCTGGGTGGACAGTGGGAGTGAGGCCCCCCTGCCAGGGCCTGAGATGTCCCATGGATGGAGGAATGGAGGGGGCGGTGGACCCGGGGGTCTATGGGGGTCAATGCCTGGATGGATGGAAGGATGGACAGACGAATGGATGGGCCAGGGGGTCTATGGGGGGGTCAATGCCTGCATGGGTGGGGAGGTGGATGGAGGAACGGATGGAGGGAGGGAGGGATGGGTGTCTATGGGGATGGATGGACAGAGAGATGGAAAGGTATGCGAGGTGCACCCCTTCCATCCAGTCTTCCGTCTCCTCCCCGCCACCCCCACACAACGAAGCCAGGCGCCCGGGCCGGCCGCCCTCCCCAGGCCAGGCTGGCAAGGCAGCAACGACCCTACGGGGAGCTGTGATTGGGCCCTGGGCGTGCGGGGGAGGGGCTGTGGTGTCCCGGTCACGAGGAGCTCGTTAGGAGGAGCGGCTCATTGGGATATGCATCTCTGATGAGGTCCTAACTGCCAGGGCAGGGTGGAGCTCTGGAGGGCCCAGCAACTAGGGGAGGGAGGGGAGGCCCCGGGGCGTGGCAGTGGGGGGAGCAAAGGGGGCCCAAACTGACCTCTCTCTTCCTCCCTCCCAGGGGCGGCTCGGTGCCAAGACAACCCAGGTGAGGCCCAAGAGACCCCGGTGTCTGGGTTCCCAGGCGCCCCTGCTGTGGCCCCTCCCCCACAGCGCCCCCCAGGGGCCCCAGGTGTCCGGGAGCTTACCCTTCTCCATGACCCTCAACCCTAAGGGGCTGCTCGACTCCCCTCCTGCAGGACCCGTGTACAGCCTCCCGGGTCCCCTGCAGTCACCCCCAGACCCGCTCCTGTCCTGGAGAACCTGGGCATCCAGGTACCCAGCTGCCCCTCCCGCCCCCGCTCTGTCTCCCTAGGGTGTGGGTGGCCGACCGGCA
>NW_005843139.1:225363-230393 GCF_000455745.1 Alligator sinensis | reverse complement strand
AATGCATCCCGCTACCAGGTGCTCCTGGGAGCCACGCAGCTCTCGAACCCGGGCCCCCAGGCCTGTTATATAAGGGTGGCGCAGGTGGTCACGAACCCGCTCTACGCCGACGAGGCCTCCAGTGGTGACGTGGCCCTGCTGCACCTGGCCAAGGCTGTGACCTTCACCCGCTACATCAGCCCCATCTGCCTCCCGGGCACCGGGGTCCGCTTTCCCCCAGGGCTGAACTGCTGGGTCACCGGTTGGGGCAACCTCCGCTGCTGTGGTAGGTGCCCAGTGCGGGGTGGGCAAACTGGGGGTGGGTGGGGCCTGGAGGAAGGGGCGGATCTACAGGTGAGATGGGCGTGGCCTGAGGGAGATGGGCCTGGCCAGGGAGGGATGTGCGGCCACAGTGTGGGTGGGTGAGGCACAGAGGAAGGGGTGTGGCTAGAGATAAGGGATAGGGCGGGGTCATGGCTCCACTACCTGGGGGAGTGGCCTAGAGGCAGAGGGCTAGGGGTGGGGCATGGCCTGGGGGGCAGAAGTGTTCTTGTGGGCATGGCCGGGCCTAGACTAGATGGCAGCACCTTCAGGGTGGGGCCTGGGAATGAGGGGCGGGGCCACAGCAGGGATGGGCGTGGATTTGGACAGGGCCTGGCAGGTTGGACACAGGCAGGGACGGCCAAGGAAGGGGGTGTGGCTTAAGCAGCAGAGAGGGGAGGGCCTGGGGCAGTGGGGAAGGCCCAGAAGGCCCCTCCCCCAACCCCATCCCTCCCCTGCAGAGGAGGTGCCAGCCCCACACGCCCTGCAGAAGCTGGCTGTGCCCATCATCGACACCGGGAACTGCAGCGCCATGTATGCGACGGACGCCGGCAACAGGCTTCGGCCCCGCCACATTCAGGATGACATGCTCTGCGCTGGCTACGCTGAGGGCAAGAAGGACGCGTGCAAGGTGCCAGCCTGGGAGCCCGGGCCTCCCTGCTCTCAGCCCCCTCCCGCCCCCTGCCAGTGCCAGGCATCTGGGCTCCCGGCCCCCCTTGCTCCGACTCACCTCCTCTCCCCAGTCCCCGGGCATCCGGGGCAGGCGGGGCTCGCTCACTTGCTCCATGTCCTTCCCGCAGGGCGATTCGGGGGGCCCCCTGGTGTGCCCGCTGGGCTCGCAGTGGGCCCTGGCTGGGATCGTGAGCTGGGGCGAGGGCTGCGGCGTCCGCAACCGCCCAGGGGTCTACACCCGCCTGACAGCCTACCGGGACTGGATCCGCCGCCACATCCCCAAGCTGCACTTCATGGGGGAGCCCGGCCCCGCAAGGGGCTGGGGCAGAAGGAGCTCCTGAGCACCCCCGGGACCAGCCAGGCATCAGGGCCACTTTCCCCAGCCCTGGCATAGACGCAGCTGGAGGGAGGCCACGTCGTCCTTCCTCCGCCGTCTGGAGGACCCGGGATGTCCTGTTCACCGGGTCGTTCTTCTCTCCTCTGCCCCTTGCCCGAAGGACCCAGGCATGCAGGCCCCCAGGCCCTGGCGCTCTCGCCCACCGGCCCCCACTCCCCTCCCGGAGAAGCCAGGCATCCGGAGCTCATCGAGTTTGGCCAACGCTTGGCGGGGAGGACGTTCCCTTTCGGAGAGTGAATGAAAACCAGAAACATCCCGTAACACGACAATCTGCAGCCTTGAGTCGATCCCAGAAGCACATTTTGCCTTCAAGTTCCTTATAGGGCCATTAAATATCCATGAGCCAACGCTAAGACCCAGAACAGACTCCACAAGAGGCCTCTGGGGGCCCAAGATGATTGTCTTTAACGAGAGGCAAATGAGATGTGCGGATATGCTCCACAGTTGGCCACGACGAAGGCGTGAGACCTTCACAGGGTCTCCATCCCCCATAGATGCCAAATCACCGCATTTCCCTGCCAAAAAAAGATCTCTCGTCGGCCACATTCACATCTCATCTGTCGTGGGACGCGCTCGGGAACCGGAAGAGGCGTTTGCCCTGGTTAACAAGTTAGCGGGCGGTAATGAGAATGCAACGATGTGACCCCAAAGAGCCGTATCCACCCCCTGAAAAGCCACTCAACCCCCTTGATCGAGGGAACGTGAGACGTGGTGATGACCCAGCTATGTCATCGGGAGAGAGGTTGCCCAAGATGGAGTCTCTCTCCCACTAGGAAGCCAACAAAACGGCCCCAAATCCAAAACAGCAGTTCCTTACCCCGGAGCTGTCGTCGCCTGTTGGCTTTCCATACACCTGCTCAGACATTGGTTGGCATCAAACAGATACCAGTAGAGTCCCTCTCCAAGCCCACTGAAATGCCTTAAAACCACGGAGTTTCTCCCCCAAAATGAGCGTGCTGCCATATCAAGAGCCATCTTCACGTCTTGGGTACCACACACCTTCTCAGACATTGGCCAACATCAAAGAGATGTCAGTAGCCACTCTCCAAACCCAATGAAATGCCCCCAAACCACAGCATTTCTCCCCCCAAAAACACACACGACTTCATGATCAAGAGGCATCGCCATGTCTTGGCTTCCCATACCCCTGCTCAGACACTGGTTGGCATCAAAGGGGGGTGAGCAGAGTCTCTCTCTGAACCCAATGAAGTGCCCTAAAACCACAGAGCTTCTCCCCAAAACGAGAGCTCCTTCACGTCAAGACCCCCCTTCACCTCCAGCCCAATGCAGTGCCCCAAAACCACCACGTTTCTCCCCAAAAACACACGACGTCATGATCAAGAGGTGTTGTCATGTCGTGGCTTTCCATACACCTGCTCACGCTGGGCGTCACCAGTTGCGTCCCTCCAGCTCTGGACCCACCGCAAGGCCCCGACGCCACGGAAAGACGCGGGGCCTCTCCATCACCAGTCACCTTCCCGTCTCCCCTGCTCCGGGAGGCCCCGCCGTGGTGGGGGGCGGCCGTTCAGGGCCGGCTGGCCCTCCGTGCCTGGGAAGCGGGAGGCCGAGACCAGACGACGTGAGACGGGTTGTTTTGGCCCGCGGTGGGGAACGTGAGGCGGCGGCAGGCCAAGCTCCTGGCGTGCTGGGGCCGCCCAGACGCCATCTGGTTCGTGTTAGGGGGATGTTTACAGGGCGGTTGACGAGCCAAAGCCTCGTTAGGGCCTGGAGAGGCGGCCAAGTCCCTCCACGCACCACTGCACCCCCACCCGGCACCCCATGGCCGTGGAAGGGGGTGGGGGAGGGAATGAATCACAGATGGAGATGCCCAGGGGCAACAGGAGGGGGTTAGGGGTCCTTGATGGGGTGGTTTAAGGTGGGTCGATGGCACTGATGCATCGCAGACACGTAGATGGGACCCAGGCATCAGGCATGCGCGCGCGCACACACACACACACACACACACACACACACAGAGCGAACCCAGGCGTCTGGGACAGACGCACACTGAACCTAGATGTCCGGGACACGGACACACGTGTGCACACCCATGCCTGTGTATACAGAACCCAGGTCTCCAGGACACGCACATTGAACCCAGGTGTCCAGGACACACACACACACACTCACCCGTGTGCACACCCACACCCGTGTATATAGAACCCAGGCATCTGGGATACACACATACCCAGGACTGAGGTGTCTGGGACACATAAGCACACATGCACAAACACATGTGCACACATGCATATACACCCAGAGCCCCAGTATCCAGGACACACATATGTACACACACACATACACAGAACCCGGGCATGTGGAACACACACACAGTCTCTCTCTCTCTCTCTCTCTCTCTCTTGCACATACACACATGTTTTCACACCCATGCCCACATGGGACACACACATACCCAGAAGTCCAGGACACGCATGCGTGCGCACAGACACACACACACACACACACACATGCATGCACACACACACACACCCAGAACCCAGGTGCCCTGGACAAAGAAACACACACAAAAACCCAGGTCTCTGGGGGACACACAAGCAGATGTGTGCGTATGTGCGCGCGCGCACACACGCACACACACACACACACACAGAACCCAGGCGTCCAACACACACACGCACACACACACACACATGCATGCACACACACACATACCCAGAACCCAGGTGCCCTGGACAAAGAAACACACACAAAAACCCAGGTCTCTGGGGGACACACAAGCAGATGTGTGCGTATGTGCGCGCACACACACACACACACACAGAACCCAGGCGTCCAACACACACACACACACACACACACACACACACACTGTAGATCCCAGGTGTCTGGGACACACACACACACCCGTCCAGGACACACAGGACCCAGGCGTCTGACCCCTGCTCCCCCCAGCCCTGGAGCCCGCCCAGCAGAGGGGAACTGAGGCTGCGCTGGCCCAGCCCGGCCCCCGCTGCCCCCCCTCCCCGCATCTGTCGGGAGGCCCCCCTGGGGGGGGGGGGGGGGGGGGGGGGGGCCAGGCAGGCATCCTGCTCCTGTTGCCTTAACCCTTGCACTGCCACCCTGGACAACCCAGGCGTCCGGCTCCCAGCCCCCTGCTCCCACCCCAGGGAACCCACTCGTCCGTGTGTGTGTGCGTGTGTGTGTGCACACGTGCATGTGTGCATCTAGTTGGCCGCACAATCTTGGGTTGCGATTGCAGGACGCCTGGGTCGCGCACGTGTGTGTGTGTGTGTGTGTCTCTAGTTGGCCACACTTGGCTTGTGATTTCATGCACATTACAGGCACCCCTTGGCTGTTGTGTCCCACACACGCGCGCACATGCACAACTCAGGCATCCGACATACAAACACACACCAGAGATGGAAAACTGCATCCAGGACACACACACACACACACACAAAACTGCACGCAGGACACATGCAAACACACACACAAACACACGCAAAACCTGGGAGTTATACACACACACGCTTCCCTTTGCACACCCACATATGCAGAACCCAGGTGTCTGGGACAGACCCACGCGCAGAACCCAGGTGTCGCACACGCACACACACATGCACACACACCCCCCCATGTAAGCCGATCCCGGCTGGCTGCAGGGAGGCGGGGGCTGACCCGGCGGCTGGAGGGGGAGGAG
>NW_005843139.1:223164-225191 GCF_000455745.1 Alligator sinensis | reverse complement strand
GCCTGCCTGTCTGACCCCCGCACCCAACCCTAGGGCCCACCCCGCATCCCGGCCCTCCATCCCCATACTGTGTCCATCCGTCCTTCTCTACACAGTACCCCTTCCATCCCTCCCCATATTTCATCCATCCATTCAGCCCTCCAATGAATCAGTCTCTCCCTCCATCCAATGAACCCATCCACCCCTCCCTCCCTCCCTCCATCCCCATACCCCATCCACCCACCCGCCTCCCTCCATCCCCACCACCCACCTGAAAATTCAACCCACTCCACCCCAGGTCTTTCCCTGCCCTCCCCACTCTCCTCCAGTTCCCCCTTCCCTGGCCCGAAATAGCCACAACCTCACCATTAACAGCAGGCAACATCCTGCCAAAAAGAAATAAATAAGCCACTCTGAAATTTCCCCCTTCCCACAATCTCCCATGGCCCAATCAAGTCTCGATCACTGGGTAATTGCTATAAGCCAAGTCTTCCCCTGCACTGCCTCCTTTCCCACAATTCCCTGCTTCCAGGAGCAGCAACGCGTGACCGCAATATGGCAACATCCAACCAAAAAAGCCCCACCACAACACTTCTTCCTCCCCACAATCCCTCACTTCTCGGCTGAGTATTGACCACAAAATCATCCCTTGGTTCGCTAATGTATTCCCTGGTCTCCCAGAACCCTCTGAGGGCAAATAGACAAGACTGCAACCTTAATTAAAGGCAACGTTGAGCCAAAAAACACCCTTCACACAACCCCCAGTTCCAAGTTGAATGTTAATGACCAGGAAATTAAGGTTCAAGATGCACCCACTTCTGGGTTGGGGCATGTTGGGGTGAAGCGGGGATGCAGCCACCTCTGGGGTGTGCGGTGTAGGGGGCTGGCAATCCAGGGACCCCTTCCTTTGGCTCTGAGATGTGGCCACCCCTGGAGTGGGGCAGAGTGAGTGCTGGGTATCCACGGGTCCCTCACTCAACCTCTAGCATGCGACCACCTCTGGGCATGGGGGCATGTTGGGAACTGGCAATCCAAGGACTCCTATGCTGAGCTATGAGATGTGGCCACTTCTGGGGTAAGGCATGTTGGGAGCTGGAGGTCTGGGGACCCCCTTGCCTGCCTCTGAGATGTGGCTACCCCTGGGGTAGGCAGAGTAGGGGGTTCACGATCCAGGGGCCCCTATGGTCGGTTCTGCAATGCAGGCACCTTTGGGGTGAGGCATGTTGGGAGCTGGTGATCCAGGGACTGCTCACACAAGCTCTAAGATGCGGCCACCTCTGGGGTGGGGCGTATTGGGAGCTGGAGATCTGAGGACCCCTCACTCAAGCTCTAAGATGCAACCACCTCTGGGGTGGGCAGCAGAGGGGATTGGCAATCCAGAGACCCTTATTTTCGGCTCTGAGATGCAGCCCTCTGGGATGGGGCACATTGGATGCTGGGTATCCAAGGTGGGCAGTGTCGGGGGCTGGGTATCCAGGGACCTCTCACTCAAGCTCTGAGATGTGGCCACCTCTGGGGTGGGCAGTGCTGGGGGTAATGATCCAGGGACTCCTTGATTTGGCTCTGAGATGCGGCCACCTCTGGGGCAGACCACATCAGGAGCTGGAGATCCAGGGTGCTCCTTGCCTGCCTCCGAGATGTGGCCACTTCTGGGATGAGGAACATCAGGAGCTGGATATCCAGGACCCCCTCACTCCAGCTCTGAAATGCACCCAACTCTGGGGCAGAGCACATCGGGAGCTGGAGATCCGGGGAGCCCTCGCTCGAGCTCGGCAATGTGACTACCTCTGGGGTGTGCCTCTTTTGGGGAAATCTCTAACGAGGGGAAAGAAAAACAGGCGCATACCAGGTAACCGAGCACCACGGGGACCTGCGCCAGACATAGGCCAAGGCCAGACGGAGCAGGCGGGGCAGACGGGGCTGTTCTCGGCCAAGGCCATGACTCACCCGTCACAGATCCTGTGGGAAACACAGGGGGCTCCAGTCACCACGAGGGCCGAGGCCAAGTTGGCAAGCCCAGGGCCAGAGCCCTCAGCTGCCTGGGCCCC
>NW_005843139.1:219403-223133 GCF_000455745.1 Alligator sinensis | reverse complement strand
GGGCCCAGAGCCCGCGGCGGCCGGGCCCCCAGCCAGCAATGCAGACTGGCTGGGATGAGAAAAACAGGGACTCATGGGAGGCTCAGAGGGAGCATGGAAGCCAGGGAAGAACCCAGGCATCCGGGCTCCAGCCCCCCCCACTCCCCCAACACACACCCCAGAGAACCCAGGTGTCCGGGCTCCCAGAATCCCCTGTTCCCACCCCGCCACCCCAGAGAACTCAGGTGTCCGGGCGTCCAGCCTCCCTTGCTCTCCTCCTTTCATTAGCCAGACACTGGACACATCTACGTGAGACACTTTAATGCACATTAACCTAATTTAATGTGCATTAATGGCACGTGTCTACACGTGCGCGCCCTTAATATGCATTAAAAATGGCGATTTGGGGCTAATTGCGCCTAAATTTGATCCCTGCAAATTAAGCTCGAATAGTTGAAGCGCCTTAGCGCACGTGTGGGCAGGCTGGATTTGGAATAACTTTAGTCCCAAATCATTCCCCACACAGAGCGTTAATCCACGTTCACACCTGCACGTGTAGATGCCGGCCTACACCTGCTTAATGTGCGTGAAGTTAATGCGCATTAAAAATGTAGGTGCACTTAAATGCACATGCAGACATGCCCACTGAGATGTAATGTGTGATGTGGGGGTCAGCAGGGATGTTGTGAGGGTAGGAATAACACAACATGGTGTTGTGACAGTGTGTGGGAAGTTGTGTGTTAACACAAGGCAATTTTTCAAGAAGAAATGAACTCATAGGTCACACACACATCATCACAACGTTCTTGTGTTAAGTCTTGGGAAGTTGTGTGTGAACACAACACAATTGTGCAGGATGGAAAAAAAATCATAAATAACATACTGTTGTGACCGCGTGTGTGAAGTCTTAGAAAGTTGTGCATTAACACGAGCCAATTTTTCCAGGATGGAAATAACCTGACTTTGTTGTGCTGTTGTGTGTAAAGTCTTGGGAAGTTGTGTGTTAACAACACAACTGTCCAGGATGAAAAAAGCGCATAGATAACACAAGACTGTTGTGATGGTGTGTGTGAAGTCTTGGAAAGGTTGTGTATTCATGGGGAAAAAAAACATCTAAAATGAAAGTAACTCAGTAAACATAGGGTAGAAACAACACAAGATGCCATTGTGGTGTTGTGTGCAAAGGCTGGGAAAGTTGTGTACTGAAACAAAGAAACTGTCTGGGTTGCACAAAAAAAAAGTGAAGACGCACCCAAAATAACACAGCTTGCAAATCCAGAGGACAGAAGACAAGGTTGTGTTGTTTTGTGATGTGTCTAAAGTCTTGGGAAAGTGTGTCTCGACACGAAGGAATTGTGTCTTCAATGACACACAATTCCTCCGTGTTGAAACACAAGGCACTCAATGACCACAGCATAAAAATGACCCAAGAGGGCTAGGGGAGGGTGTGGGGGAGGTCTTGGGTGGTTGTCTATCCACATGAGGACACGGTCTACAATGAAAGGAAGGTGTTGAATGTAGAGCAGAAGTAACACAACCCTTTGTTGCGGTGGTGTGACAGCATCTCGCTCTCTGCAGGCCTCCGGGCTGGTCAGTTTTGGGGTCTTTCTCACTCTGGTGGTCTTCACTCAAGGCCAAGCCATCAGCTCCCAAGGTAAGGCCTCGTTAATGCTCGTTATCTACATGGCTTGGCTGGAGGGAGTTGGATGGAGGGTATCTTCATGCTCATTGGCCGGTTGTAAACGTCCTTCACACATCATCACCATTTCCCGGCCAGAGGTCTTCCATTGAGGCACCTTCCTCCTCCATGTGGTCTTCTCCTGGCCAGGAGATGCTGCATCTCCAAGACTTTATGGTGTCCACCAACCCACCCCAGGTGAGGTGGCCTCTCTCAGTGGTAGATCCCATATGGCTCATCCTCATTGGCCAGAAATGGACTAACATGATGGTTGTAGAGGTCCTCCATATGTCATCTCCATTTCCTGGCCAGAGGTCTTCCATTGAGGCACCTTCCTAATCCATGTTGTCTTCTCTTGGCCTGAAGATGTCACATCTCCAAGACGTTATGGCACCCATTAAGTGAGGTGGCCTATGGTGGTCCCAGTGGTAGATCCCAAACGGCTCATACTCATTGGCTAAAAATGGAGTAATTTGCCGACTGTAGATGTCCTCCACACATCATCTCCATCTGGCCAGAGGTCTTCCATTGAGGTACCTTCCTAGTCCATGTTGGAAGAAACAGCCAGGAAGTCTTGGAGATGTGGCCTCTGGCAGCATCAGCCTACCCTCCGCAGGTGGGGAAACCCATGCTGGTCTCCCATCAAGCCCCTGTCTAGCCAGAGAAGCCATGAAGGTCTTGGAGGGAGGGAGTAGTAGGGCACATATCTCCAGCTACATGGCCATCTTGGCGGTAGACACCCCAAGGTGCCCCCCATAGGCCAATGAAAGTGTGGCAGCCCACTTGTAGACCCCACATGTCTGCCGCAATTAAGAGATGGGTGCACAGATGGGTGATGGGAGAGGTGCACTTCTAGTGCAGAGATGGGTGATGGGAGAAGAGACAGGGGTCTTGGGGGGGTGGTTGCGGGTGTTACTCATGGGTTGACCCTGTCTCTCAGGTGAGAAGATGGGGTGCGGCGCGGAGGCCGTGCCGGTGGACTGCCAGGATGTCTATGAGACAGGCGAGACGGAGGATGGTGTGTACCTCATCTACCCTGCAGGTGCCAGCCACCCCCTGCCCGTCTACTGCGACATGACCACCGACAACGGCGTCTGGACGGTAGGGGGAGTGGGATGTGGGGGGAGAACCCAGGTGCCTGAGCCCTGTCACTGGAGGTGCCCGATCCATCTGCGTAGGCAGGTGGGCCCCCATGAGGCTGCCAGTGACCTCTGTGACCTCTCCCAGGTTTTCCAGAAGAGGTTCAATGGCTCCGTCAGCTTCTTCCGGGGCTGGAACGACTATCGCTTTGGGTTCGGGAGAGCCGACGGCGAGTACTGGCTGGGTACGGGTGGCCCCGCCCCCCGAGCCATCTCCTCCACATACCACTCCTTCCATCCATCTACACCCTATCCATCCACCTCACCATCCATCTATGGACCTACACCCTGTCCATCCATCCATCCCTCCCCTCCACCGACCCCTCCACCCCCCCACCCACCCACGTACCCCTTCAATCCACCCAATTTATCTATCTGTCCCTCCATCCATCCACCCACCCACCCATAACCTGTCCATCCACCCACATACCCCTTCAAACCACATCTCCACGCATCCATCCCTAGACTTATCCATCTACTCCTCCATTTATCCATCCATCCCCTTCAGACACCCCTCCATCCATCCAACCACCCACACCCTATCCATCCACCCACCCACCTATCCATCCATCCACATATCCTCAATCTACCCACCTATCCATCCATCAGAATTATTTATCCATCCATCCATCCATCCATCCACCCACCGACCCCTGTACCCCTTCAGTCCACCCCTCGATCCATCCAATTTATCAATCCGTCCATCCATCTCCATTCATCCATCCCTGCACCTATAAATCCATCCATCACCCACCTATTCCCCATCCATCCATTCATTCATCCCCTCCGCACACCCCTCCCTCCCTCCATGCACCCCTTCAATCCACCCCTCCCTCCATCCATCCTTGGACCTATACATCCACCCACCCACCCGCCTTCCATCCACCCATCCCTCCACCCACCTCTGCATCCCACCATGCATGTCTTTACCCAC
>NW_005843139.1:206547-219351 GCF_000455745.1 Alligator sinensis | reverse complement strand
TAACCTTTCCCTGGCCGCCTCCAACCCATTGCCCGCTCTGCTCTCCCTCCCCCCAGGGCTGCAGAACATCCACCACCTGACGCTGAAGAACCGCTACGAGCTGCGCGTGGACCTGGAGGACTTTGAGAACAACACGGTCTCGGCCAAGTACTCAGAGTTCGCCCTGTCACCCAACGCCATCAGCGCCGAGGAGGACGGCTACTCCCTGCACGTGGCCGGCTTCACTGACGGCGGAGCCGGTGAGGGGACCCAGGCATCTGGGCTCCAAGCTTTCTCCTTGCTCTCACCCCGCTCCCAGAGAGCCCAAGTGTCCGGGCTCCCCGTGCCCTCTGCTCCCCCCCACCCCTGGTCAGGAATGAGGGCAGCAGTGGTGGAGGGGGTTGGGAGTAAGAGGCACCGCTATAGGGCAGCTGCGGGTCAGGAGCGAGGGGCACTGCTGGCCCCACACTGCTGAGAGCTATGGGTTGGGAATGAGGGGAACCACTATGGGGGGGGGTCGGAGGTGAGGGGCACCGCCATAACCCCCCCCCCCCTGGTTGCTAGGCGACTCGCTGACTTACCACGCGGGCCAGCGGTTCTCGACCTTCGACCGGGACCAGGACCTTTATGTGCAGAACTGCGCTGCACTCTCATCCGGAGCCTGGTGGTTCCGCAGCTGCCACTTCTCGCACCTCAACGGCGTCTACCTGGGCGGCCCCCACCTCTCGCCTGCCCACGGCCTGCACTGGGCCGCCTGGAAGGGCTTCCAGTACTCACTGCGCCGCAGCCAGATGCAGCTCCGCCGCCTCTGAGCCCCCCCCCCGCCCGGATCGGGCCCCCGAGAGTCCCCCTGGTCCCAGGATCAGGCCCCCTTGATTCCTCCTCTTCCAGGACCAGGCCCCTTTGACTTCCCCCAGTCCCAGGATCACACCTTCTTTATACCCCCAGCCCAGGATCAGGCCCCCTTAACCGCCCCCCCATATTCCAGGATTGGGCCCCTTTGACTTCCCCCAGCCCTGGGATTACACCCCCTTGGCCCCCAGCCCAGGATTGAGGCCCCTTGACTCCACCTGTTCCAGGATCAGGCCCCCTTAAACCTACCCCATTCTAGGATTGGGTCCCCTTGACTTCCCCCAGCCCCAGGATCAGGCCCCTTTGACTCCCAGCCCAGGATTGGGCCCCCTTGACCCCCCTCCCTTGCAGGATTGCACTCCCCTGAACCACCCCAGCACCAGTGTCACGTCCCCTTGAACCCTCCATGTTCCAGAATCAGGTCCCCTTTTACCACTGCCCCTTCCCAGTCCAGGATCAGGCCTGCTTGACCCCCCTCATTCCAGGATCAGGCCCCCTTAATTCCCCCCACCCCCTGTCCCATGACCATGATCCCACCCACCAATGCAGGATCAGGTCCCCTTAAATGCTCTGGTCCAGGGTCAGGGACCCTGGACCCCGCCCCTTAGCTCCACCCACTAGGATCCGGACCCGTTGACCTCCCCCTGCCCCCCTGGCCCAGAATTGGGTCCCTTCATGACCTAAGACCAGGCACCCCCTTGACCCCAGCCCCAGGATTGGGGTCTCTTTGCCCTCCCAAACCCCCTCTCTGAGCCCTTCAGTCCAGGATTGGGCCCATTCATGGCCCAGGATCAGGGCCCTTCTGACCCCACTCCCTTAACAACCCCCCCTCCCTGGATCGAGACTCCTCTTAGCCTGCCTTCTACCCCCAGGATCAGCCCCCCACCAAGGCCCAGAATCGAGCCCCTCCCCCCAATAAACACTGCTCCCTTCCCAGAATCCTTTCTGCTTCATCCATCAACTTCCCCCGCCCCCAAAGAACCCAGGCATCCAAGTCCATTCACCAGCTCCAACCCCGCCCCCTCCCTTTAAGCCTCACCCCTTCCAGCACAAGCCCACATGGGACCATCCAAAGCCCTACCCTTTTCTGGGTTTTCGGGGAGGGGAAGGCAGTGGGAGCAAGGGATGCTGGGAACCCAGACACCTGGATTCTCTGGGGTGTGATGGGGTGGGAGTAGAGGAGGCTGGGAGCCCCAGACACCTGGGCTCTCTGGGCAGCTGCTGCCACAGGGCTCTTGGGTGTCCCCTGCTGGTGGACGATGGCCACTGCGGGAGGGGCAGGGGGGAGAGGAGACCAGACCCCATCCCCGCATGGGGAACCCAGGTGTCCGGGCACCCTCAGCACACCCCCACTTGATCCCACTTCTGGGGCAAAGAGACACACGCACACGGGACCCAGGTGTCTGGGACGGGGACACACACACACACCCCCCCGCCCCATAAGCTCCAACTTGGGTGGAAAATGGCAGATTTTGGTCAAAACCTGGGCAACAAAACCCGCCCTAATGAAGCACCAGCTGGTGTCTAATTAGAAAGGACTTTATTCTTGCGTTGGGGGTTGTTGGGGGGGGGGATTTGGTTTTGCATTAAATAGCCTTAATTAGGGGACGGGGGGCGGAACTGGGGGACTGGGAGCCCAGATGCCTGGGTTCTCTGGGGCGTGGGCATAGGGGAGGCTGGTAGCCCTGGATGTCTGGGTTCTCTGGGGTGGCGGGGGTGGGAGCAGGGGGTTCTGGGAGTCCAGACTCCTGGGTCCCCCAACTCAGGGCCCTGCCAGCAGTGGGCAGAGGAGCAGCAGCCCCCACAGGGAGGGTGCCAGGGCCCAGGGGGCGGTGCTGGGGGGCGGTGCCTCCATGACCTCCTGGATCCAGGGGGTGAATGCGGCGACGCGGGTGTAGACCCCTGGGCGCCCGGGGCGGGCGCATCCCAAGCCAAAACTCACAACCCCCACAAGGAACCAGGCCCCATCCTGGGGGCAGGCCAGGGGCCCTCCCGAGTCGCCCTGGGGAGAAGGAGGATCCTGTCAGCCCAGTGCTCCTCACTCCCAACCCACCAATCCCCCACAGTGGTGCCCCTCACTCCAGACCCACAGCCCCCTCCCATAGCAGTGCCCCTCACTCCCCACCCCAGCAGTGCCTCTTACATGGCAGGAGTCCTTGCCCCCGTCAGCATAGCCCGCGCACACCATGTCTGGCTGGACCAGCTTGTAGCCTTCTGGGATCTCGGAGGACTCGGAGCTGGAGTTGGCCTGGTAGAGCCAGTTGCATTCGTCCACCTCGATCAGGGGCAGCTCCACCTTCTGCAGCGTCCGGGGCAGGAACAGGCCTGGGGAGGGGCCGGGCTGAGGACCCAGATGTCCAGGCTCCCTGCCCTAGTGAACCCGGATGTCCGGGGGTGGGGGCACTCACCCTCAGGCACAACGCTGCCCCAGCCAGTGACCCAGCAGGCTGTGCCTGGCAGGAAGGGCTGGCCGGGCCGGGGGGTGCAGATGGGCAGGATGGTCGGGGTGAGGCCCACGGGCTGGGCCAAGCGGACCAGGGCCAGGTCGGCACTGAGCCCTGCCCCCACAAAGTGGGGGTGCACGGCCACCCCTGCCACAGGTGCCAGGATGGCCTCGGGGGGTGGGTGGGACAGCTCCAGGGCCCCCAGCTCCACCTGGTATTCGCCGGGCCTGATGGGACTGCAGAGGTGGGAGAAGGGGTCATTAGAGCTCTACAAAGGGCCATCATCATTACAGCACCCAAAGTGGCCCAAGAGAGCCAATCATTGCCCCACGGTTCCCCCTGGTGGCCACACACAGCTCCTGGTGGTAGCTGGGCATGATGGGACAGTGGAGGTTAGAGAAGGGGTCAGTAGAGCTCTACAGAGGGTCATCGTCATTGGAGCACCTCCTAGTGGTTCAAGAGAGCCAATCACTGCCCCACGGTTCCCCCCCCCCGGTGGCCACACTGAGCTCCTGGCAGGCGCTGTGCATGATGGGACTGCTGAGGGGTGAGTAGAGCGCTGCAGAATCACTGTTATTACAGCGCCCCCCAGTGGCACACTGCTGGTCCCATGGTGCCCCTCACTCCCGACCACCGCACTCACCCCTCGAAGCAGTGGGCAGCCGTGAGGACCCATTGGGGGGCCACGAGGGCCCCCCCGCAGATGTGGAGCCGATTGTGTCGGAGACTGACCTGCCACGGCCACTCCCCAGCGCGGGCATTGGTCCCGCCCACCACGCGGGCTGGATTCAGGGCCAGGTTGGGGGCTGGGCGCCCGCAGGCTGCAGGGGAGATGGGAAGAGAGAAGCATGGACGGGGGGACGGGGGGTAGAGAGAAGAGGGGAGCGGAGGTGGATGGATGGATGCATTTGGCATGGATGGCTTGCAGGACCTAGATGGATGGACAGGCGGACGGGGGTTATGGAGATGGATGGACAAAGAGGTGTTAGGTGGATGCATGGACGGCGGACGTGCCATGCAAGGATGGACCACCGCCCCCCTTCGTACCTGCCTGACCCGTGGCCTCCTCTGCACCTGGGGAAGAAGCAGACAGAGTCAGCAGGGGGACGCGGGAAGCAGTGGGGGCGGGGGTCCAACCCCCACCCAGCACCCCCCAGCCATGCCCATGTCGGCCCCAGCTGCGCCCACCTCTGGGGTGTGGGGTGGATGAGAACCGGGCAGGTAGAACAACGCAGCGTGAGGCCAAGATGCAGCCAGCTCTGGGGCAGGGGACATCTAACGCCACATCTAACACCCCACGAGGGTGGGGGGTGGGACGGGATATGTGGAGCCAGAAGTCGGCCCAGATGCCTGGGTTCCTGACCCCACTGTGAGCCCTGGAGGGCTTCAGGGGATCCGCGTCATCTCGGGGAGGGGTGGGAGCCCGGACGCCTGGGTTCACTCACCTGCCAGCAGGGTGAGCAGCAGCAGGGCCGTCAGCGGGGGGCAAGGACCCCCCATGTCCCAGGTCCTCTCCCGTCCGGCCGGGGTCCCAGGTGCGTGTGCCCGGGGGAGGGGCTGGCTTTAACACCCCCCCTCCCAGCAAATGCCCGGCCCCAACACAATGGGCCAGCCCTGGGCCCGGGGCCAAGGTGGACACCCAATAGCCCAGCTCCTGTCCCAGATACACCAGCCACCCTCCAGGGGCCCCTGCCCGCAGTGCCCGGATGCCTGGGTACTCCGGGAGGGGAGTGGGGGCTGGAGGGCGAGAGCAAGGGGGCATTGGGAGCCGGACGCCTGGGCTGTCTGGGAGGGGAGCGCGGGGGGTGCGAGAGCAGGGACTCCGGACACCCGAGTTCACTGGGAAGGGGGTGATGGCCGGGGGGGGGCAGGTCAGGGTGGATGGCGACACCCCCCAGCCTGGCGCCAGCTCCAGATCTCGTCTCTCTCCTGGGCCCGGTGCCCGAGAGAGAACAAACTGCTCCTAACAGGTCGGACACCCGAGAGGCCTTGAAAAGCTGCCGACTTGCCCATGCCCCCCCCACCAGGCTGAGACTGGGGGGGCGCTGGGTGCTGTGCGGATCCCCCAGGCCGAGAGCGGGGGGCGCTGGGCAGATCCCCGAGGCGGAGATTGAGGGCGCCTGGCACTGTACGGACGCCCCAGGTGATTGGCAGCGAGAGGCTGGGGTGTGGGTGCTGTGGGGCGGAGACCATCACAGGGGTGGTGGTGCCAGCTGAGTGCCCGGGACCTTCCCCTATGCCAACACTCACTCCCCTCTGGGACAGCCCAGGCATCTGCGCTGCCAGCCCCCTCTCTCACCTGTGGGGTGCAGCCCCCCGCAGCTCCTTGCCCAGCACCAGGTGCCCACGGTGGGGGTGGGGGCCATATCCAGATGGGGCAGGCGCGAGCCGGGCGGGGTACAGCCTGTGCCAGGAGGACCACAGCCAATTGGCATCCTTGTTTCCCGGGTCATAGTGGGAGTCAAGGACAAGGTCAAGGACTGCCCCCCACGCAAGGGGTCCCGAAGGCAACTTGATACTCAGCTGGGTCTTGGCTCGTGGCAGGAGAGGGAATAGGGGGGCATCAGCTTGGGGACAAGTTGCGCCCAGCTCTGGGGTGGGGGCAGCTGGGACCAGCAGCCCAGAACACAGCCCAGAGATGGGGGCCTGGCTCTGGGGTCCCCCCATTCGATGTAGTGGGCAAGCGGTCCAAGAGGAGGGTCCTGGCCCCCGATGATCTCACTGGACACGGCCCAGGGATTGGCCGATGAAGCAGAGGACCCAGGAGTCCAGGGTCCCAGCCCCACTGTTTTCATCCTTAAAACCACCTCATGGGGAGAGCACAAATGCAGCCAGCTCTGGGCAGGGACAGCTGAGGAACGCTGCCAAGAACGAGTGCTGGGGAGGGCTGAGAGGCGCCCAGTTCTGGGGGGGAACAGGTGACCCTCGCACACACCTGGGAGACCTGGAGAACGGGCACTGGAGCCAGGAGCTGCATCGTGACCTCGACCTCTGACCCCAGCCCACCTAGCCCCTCTGATACTGTCCCCCCAGGGCAGGAGCAGGGGTAACGGGTGACACGCCAGGTGCCAACCCTTACCCCACAGCTCCCATGAGCCCTGGGGTTATGGGGCTGATGGTATCAGGGCCTGGATACCTGGGTTCCCTGGGCTGGGAGCCCGGACACCTGGGATCTCTGGGGCGGTTTGGGGAGTCAGAGCGGACAGGCTGGGAGCCCGGACCCTTGGGTTCCCCGGGCTGGGGGAGGGAGGAAGGGAGAACGAGGGGATCTGGGGAGCTCAGACACCTCCCGGAGAACCCACTTGTCCAGGCTCTGAACCCCCAAACTCGCCCCCCTCAACAGCACCCCCTAGGTAAAGGGGTGACTGGCCAACCCAGCCCCCCTAGACTTAGCCTGGGGTCCTGGACCCCCAAATCTCCCCTCAAACCAGCCAGGGGGTCTCCCAACCCCAAACCAATCTCCCCCCAGACTTAACCTGGGGTATCAAACCACTTAATTGCCCCCCCCCCATCAACCCTAATGAGATTCTGGACCCCCAAACTTGCCCCGAGTTGACTCATCTGTGCTATGGGGAGGCATGGGGTACCCCAGAACTGCCCCCTCTTCCCTTCTGGGAGGTGGGGGTAGCGGGGTGGGTGCCCACGCGCCTGGCAGGGGAACGCGGGCAGCGAGGACGAGCTCAGCTAGCTCCAAGGGCTTCCAGGACGAGCTTTACTAGCTCTAAAAGTTTCCAAGCCCTTAGAAATCATGAATTCACTGCCTCAATTGACATATGCAAATCAGGCTGGCTCTGCTCCCCACCCAGGTCCTGCCCACACAGGGTCTGAAGGGGGATTTTAGCCCAATCAGACTGAGCTGCTGCACTGTGAATCCAGCTTTCCAATTCCCCAGAAATAAATGGCCTCTTTTGGCTCTATTGAGGGAGGTGAGGGGGAGGCCCAAATATGGGACCAGCAAAATGTTCATTAAATGGTGGTAATTAAAGGCCTCGTTAGCACCCAGAGTCCTTCATTAGCCTTGGGCAGGGAAGCAGGGGGTGCTATAATAGGAGGAGAGCCAAGGTGCAGCCAGGTCTGGGGTGGAGACGGCCACGTGTAACAGGGCAAGATGAGACCCGAGAGGCGCCCAGCTCTGGGGTGAAGCCCACGAGGAGGCTGCCAGCAGATACCAGCCTGGGCAGGGCCGAGGCACTGGCTCCGTTGGCTTCCCTCACCCTCAGGGACCAGGGGGCGAAGATGCCGGGGAAGGGCAGCTCCTGGGAAGACCAGGGGCCGGCTGGCCGCGCTGGCCAAGTACCAGGTGCCATGGGCTGGGCAGGACGGAGGCCCCCGGCATCCCTCTGGGGAGGGGGAGAAGTCGGAGCTCCCCGGGGCGCAGGTGGGTCTGTACAGCACCTAGCGCAGCCCAGTTCTGAGCTGGGGGGTCCATAGCGTGCCTGGTCCCCCTGATCTCGGCCGCAGGTGGTGGTCTGTACAGCGCCAGGCTCATGGGCTGGGTCTCACCTTGTAGATGCCCTGGTGACTGTCCGTGTAGCCGGCGCAGGGGCGGTGTCAGTGATCCAGTCTGGGCCCCCAGAGGCGCCTGCTCACACAGCTGCTCGCACTGGGGCGGCCCCGATAACAGAGACTGGGGTTGTCGTGGTAGATCAGACCTGTCGGGACCAAGGAGGATGAGGGGAAGCCCAGCCAGGTCCAACAGAGGGGGGTTAAACCTGCAATGGCCGGGCTCCCAGCCCTGCCGTCCCAAACTCGGGCAGCTCCAGCCTGTGGCCCAGCACTGGGTGCCGGGAAGGGGCTGGGGGCTGCAGACCGCAGGGGGACGGGGCGGATTCTGCCCACCCTCCACGCCAGAAGCACCGGGGCCAGGTCAGCCCCAAGGTTCAGTTGGGGGGGGGGGTGCAGATCCCCATTGAGACAGGGACTGGACGGCGATGGATCGGACAGAACAGCTAGGTGCCTGGGAGGACCTAGTGCTGAGACGTGGGTGGATCTGGGGAAGGAAAGATGAGGGGACAGAAGGGGGCTGAGATGCAGCCAGCTCTGGGGAGGGGCGCAAGAGAATGAGGTAACACTTATTTTGGGGGCGGCCAGAGAATATGGTGATGCTTCTTTGGGTGGCATGTGACAACTGAAAAAATACCACGTATTTGGAGGTGCATGGTAGGTGAGAAATTACAGTGGAGTCTGGTGCTACTGTATTTTCTCGCCTATTTGGGGTCCTGGGGTGGGCCAGAAAATAGTCACACTTAATTTAAGGGGCATACAACATGCTTATTTAAGGGGGTGTGATAGGTAAGGAAATATGGTAACAGTGGGGGCTGCCTGGCAAAGCAGGAAGATATGGTAACATTTCCCAGGGTGTGCGGAAAACAAGAAATTATGGTAACACGAATTAGGGGGCAGTGAGAAATATGGACACCCTTATTGTGGGTGGGTGTTATGTCGGCTACACGATGCAGTAATACTTATTTGAGGGCATCTGGTAGGCTATGTTATAGGGGGATGCTTATATGGGGGTCTGTAGCCTAGAAAATATGGTAACACTTATTGGGGGCACTTGATAGGCTACACTATAAGGGAATATTTGTGGGGGGTCGGTAGCTTAGAAAATACAGTAACACTTATTAGGGGTGCTCATAGGCTACAAAATATGGTCACACTTATTTGAGGCCACTTGGCTGACTAGAATATAGGGGGAATGCTTATACGGGGGGCCTTCACAGGCCACAAAACATGGGAATACTTATTTGGGCGGGTTGTAGGCTACAAAATATAGTAACACTTATTTGAAGGTATTCAGCAAGCTACAAAACAGAGGCATGCTCATTTGGGGGGGATGTCTGTAGCCTAGAAAATACAGTAACATTTAAGGGGTGGGGGAGAGTTTGTAGACCACAAAATACAGTAACCATCACTGGGGCATTTATAGACTGTGAAATATGGTAACTCATCTGAGGATATGTGGTAGCCTACAAAATAAGGTCATGCATTTGGGGGGGGGGGGGGGTTGTAGGCTAGAAAATACAGTAACACTTACAGGGGCGTGTGGTCAGGGGAAATACGGTAAGGGCCCGGCGGGCTCTGGGGACTCGGTGGAGGCTGGCCAGAGTCCCCAGGCGTCCGGGCTTCGGGGAGCTTGACTGGGGGAAAAACGACCTGAAGAGAAATCAACCCCCACCACGCAAAAATACTGACCTGAAACCACCCAAATCCCCCACAAAAATTCACCCCAACCCCCCAATCCAAAACACCCAAACCCACCCACAATAGCCCCAAACTCCACAGCAAAACTGCCCAGATGCACTCCCAAATCCCGGTATGCTCTCCAAAACACCCAAAGTATCCCCAAACCCTCCTAACCTCCCCAGATCCCCTCCCAAAAATGGCAGATCCACCCCAAACCCTCCTGAATCCACTCAAAACATCAATACTCACCCAAAAAGCCTCCAACCCACTCCTAAAAACCCCAGATCCACTAAGAACCCCCCCACACAAGAGCTCAAATCCACCCCAAATCCCCAAAGTTACCCAAGGAGCCTCACAAATCCACCCTAAAATGCCCCAAACCCACCTAAAAAAACCCTCCAAATCTACCAAAAGAAATCCACCCCCCAAAACATTCAAGCCAAAAACCTCAAATCCACCCAAAAAAACAAGCCCACCCCAAACCCCCAACCAACCCCAAGCCCCCATCCACTGAGACGACCCCCCAAAACCCCCCCAACCCCCCCACCCCCCCGCCAGAAAGCCACCAAATCTACCCAAACCCTCCAAAATCCGCCCAAGACATCAATATCCCGAAGAAGCCCTGAATCCACCCACAATCCACTGAAAACCCCATAGCCATCCCAAATGCCTCCGCATCCATCCAAAACATCAATATCCACTCTCAAAACCACCAAAAACCCCAAATCCACCCACACCTTCCCCCCAAAACCCCAAATCCACTCCAAAAAGCTCCTGTATCCACCAAGAACGCCCCCCACCACAAATCGCATATCTACCCCAAAGAGCCCCAAACCCACTTAGGAAATACCTAAATCCCCCCCCCCAAAGCCCCCATATCTACCACAAACCCCAAATCCACCCCAAAAAGCAGTGCATCCACCCAAAACCACCTCCAGATCCACCCCAAAACCCCCAAATCCCCACCAAATCCACCCCTGAAGCCAACCCCAACCCCCATCCATAAAAATCCATATATACACAAAAAAAAAAAAATCACTTAATGCACCCCAAGCCCCCCTAACCCACCCCAAAAGCCCAAATCTACCTTGAAAACATTAATATCCACCCCCAAAACCCCTGGATCCACCCCAAACACACCCTATAAAGCCTCTGTACCCAAAGTTATCTCAAATCCACCCTGGTCACCCAGTGCCCAAGTCCACTTTAAAAAAATCCCCAAATCTACCCAGAAGACCACCATCATCCACCCAACCCCCCAAAATTCAACCCAAAAACATCCAAATCCACCCAACAAAACACCCAAACAAGACTAAGAACCTCTGTTCCCACCCATAAATACCCCAAATCCATCCAAAACCCTCCAAATCCACCCCCTCAAAAATCCACCCCCCCCCAAACCTACAAACCCAACCCAAAAACCTCATTCAGCTTAAAAACCCACCATTCCCACCCAGTACACCTAACCCCCAGGCCACTGCCAAGACCCCAGAATTCACTCCTAATGCCATTCCCCCCCACCCAAAATCAACATCCACTCCAAACATCCCAACCTGTGAATCCACCCCAAAAGCATCAAATCCACCCCCCAAACCTGCCTATCCCTCAGATCCACCCAAAACCAGCAATATCCACCCAGAAAACCCCAGGCCCACCCCAAACCTATTTCCACTCCAAAAAACATCGTTATCCATTAAAAAAAAACAAATCCACATGCCCCGAGTCCATCCTAAAAGCAAATTCACCCTGAAAATCTTCATGACCCGCAGATAACCCGAATCCACCCAAGATCATCAATATCCACCCAAAAACCCAAATCCACCCCCCAAAAGTGCCCAAATCCCAATATCCACCCAAACCCCCATATTTCACCCCAAAACCCACATCTACCCCCTAAATCCCCCCAAAACCAACCAAATCTCCCCGCAACTCCAACGGACCCCTCAGGATGGCCGTCTGGGAGGCCCGCCACCATCCCACAATGCCCTGCACCATGACAGAGCACTTGGAGCTGCGCGTGGAAACCAAGTTGTGATTTAATGATACAAATCCCAGAGCTCGGCAAGAGTCTCGACCGGGGGCCCCGCCGCGCCCGGTGCTCCCAGGTTAGGAGCTGGCGGGGCCCAGAGGCCCACGATGCCCTTTGACCCCCCAGGTTAGGATCCTTTTGGGCCCAGAGCTCCAATGAAATCCCCGGGTTAGAGTCCACCCGGGTCTGGAGGCCCCGACCCAATGAGATGCTCCCTGGGTCCCGGTTTAGGATCCATCCAGGCCCGGAGGCCTACTGGCTGAACGAGACGTTCTCTACCCCTGGTTTACGATCCATCCAGGCCTCTAGCCTATCAAGACACCTTCTCACTGGATGAGATGCCCTCCAATGCCTGGCGTACCATCAATCCAGGCCTAGTTTAGGATCACCCAGGTCTAGAGGCCTACTCCCAACTAGGTGGGAGGTCTCCGACCCCCAGCGTAGGGTTCATCCAGGCCTGGAGGCCTATCGAGACACTTCCTGGCTGGATGAGATGTCCTCTGACCCCTGGTTTAGGATCTGTCCAGGCCGAGGCTGGTTTATGATCGTCCAGGTCCAGAGGCCTACTCCTGGCTAGAGGAGACGCCCTTTGGGCCCCGGCTTAGAATCCATCCAAGTCCGGAGGCCTATCAAGACACCTCCTGGCTGGATGAGATGCCCCCTGACCCCTGGTTTAGGATCTGTCCAGGCCCAGGGGCTGACTCTTGGCTGGATGAGACGTTTTCTACCCCCGGTGTAGGATCTGTCTAGGCCTCCAGCCTACTGAGAAACCTCCTGGCTGGAAGAGAAGCCCTGCAACCCCCGGCATAGGATGGATATAGGCCTGAAGGCCAGTTTAGGACTCTTCAGGTCCAGAGGCCTACTCCTGGCTGGACAAGACGTCCCCAACCCCCAGCGCGGACCTGTCCAGGCCCGGAGGCCTACCCCTGGCCACCCCCCCCCCAGCACAGGATCCGTCCAGGCGAGGCTGGGGAGGGCAGCGGTCAGGCCGTGTGGGTGCGGCGGTGGCGGACAAGGTGGGAGCTCTGCCCGAAGTTCTTGCCACAGTCGGGGCAGCCAAAGGGGCGGGCACCTGTGTGGGTGACCTCATGGCGCAGGAGGTCCGAGCGCCAGCGGAAGCGCTTGGCACAGCGCTCGCAGGCATAGGGGCGGTCACGGGCATGGGAAGCCCGGTGCCGAGCCAGCTCTGCCCCCTGGTAGAAGCTGCGGGGACACTGGGGGCAGCGGTGGGATTTCTCTGCCCCGTGGGTGCGGAGGTGGCGGCCCAGCTGGGAGCCCCGTGAGAAGCCTTTGGGGCAGTGGGGGCAGCGGTGG
>NW_005843139.1:205342-206458 GCF_000455745.1 Alligator sinensis | reverse complement strand
CAGCTGGGGGGGGAGGAAAGAGAGGGGGGCAGGGATGAGGCAGGGCCATACCCATAAGACCCTGGGGCTTCCAGGCCTACCCACGACCCCCTGCCCTGAGTCACCCCTATGCCCTGCCCACAACCCCCTAGGGCTTCGGGGCCTACACACAACCCCCTGCTCTAAACTGCCCCTATACCCTACCCACAACCCCGTGGGGCTCCTGGGCCTACCCACAACCCCCTGCCCCAGTTACTCTTTGCCCCTTCCCACACTCCCCTGCTGCCAAATCCCCCACAATGCCCCTGGGGGGAGGTCTGTGTCTCGTACCCGTGTCGGGGGGAGTGGGGGGCTCCTCTTTGGGTATGCGCATGGGCTCTGGGCGGGACCCCGGCCGGGGCAGAGCAGGGGTGGGCACCTCTGGGGAGCGGGGTGTGGCGTCCCATGATCCTCCGGGGGGCGGTGGCGACTCCTCCAGGCCAGGAGCCTCCACCTTCACCCGCACAGTCACCTGGGAAGGGGAAGAGGGCGAGAGGTCAGGGCACGGCAACTCAACCCACGACACCTTGGGGGAGGCAGCCACTATCTTGCCAACCCACTCCCCTATCCATTGCCCCTGCAGGAAGCTCCAGCCATCTTGGCAACCCCTTGGCCCCCTCCCACAATCCCATGCTCCAGTCAGTGCTCCACCCCCTATACACAGTACCCTGGGAGAGCGCTCGCCATCCTGCTGCCCCTCCACCCCTACGCACAATCCCCTGCTCTCAGGTCAGCCCTCCCCCCTTAGCCACAATGCCTTGGGAGAGGCACCCGCCATCTTGCCAAACCTCTGCCCATACCCGCAAGGCCTCTCTCTCCTCAACCCCCTACCCATAACTCCTCGGGGGGGGACCAGCCCCATGGGTGTCCGCAAGGCCCCGCACCTGCTGCTCCCACACGGCGGGCTCCTGGCGGCTATGTTGGAAGCCCTCGGCCATGGCCACGGCCTCAGCACAGGTCTCGGGGCCGCGCTCCCACACCCAGCGCTGCATCTCCTGGGGCAGGCAGGTCAGGAACTGCTCCAGCACCAGCAGCTCCAGGATCTGCTCCTTGCTGCGGCGCTGGGGCTCCAGCCACCGATGGGAGAGGTCACGGAGG
>NW_005843139.1:204765-205323 GCF_000455745.1 Alligator sinensis | reverse complement strand
TCCCAGCTTCCTGGTACCGGAAGGCCCGGAACCGCTGGCGCCGGGCCTCCGCAGCTGCCTTGTCAGCCCCCAAGATGGCTGCCTTGTCCGTGGTCAACATGGCCGCCACCTCAGCTCCAAACGGGCCGGTCTTCTCGGGGCCCAAGAGGGCCGCCTTCTCTGGGCCCAGTAAGGTTGACTTCTCCGAGCCCAACATGGCCGCCACATCAGGCCCAAAGACCCCTGCCTTATTTGCCCCCAAGAGAGCCGCTTTGTCCAGAGCCAACATGGCCGCTGCGCCGGCCCCGAAGACGCCTGCCTTGTCTGCCCCCAAAATGGCCGCCGCTTCCGCGCCGAACACCCCTGCCTTGTCTGCCCCCAAAACGGCCGCTGCCTCCGCGCCAAAGACACCCGCTTTGCCGGCCCCCAGCAGGCCTGCTTTCTCCGTGGCCAAGATGGCTGCTGCTTCAGCTCCAAAGAGGGCTGCCTTGGGAGGGCCCAACATGGCCGCTGCCTCTGCCCCAAACATGGCCGCCTTCCCGGCCCCCAACAGCGCAGCTTTGTCCATGCCCAACATGG
>NW_005843139.1:201440-203701 GCF_000455745.1 Alligator sinensis | reverse complement strand
CCGGGCTGGGCTGGCTGGGGCCGGTCCTGCCTGGGGGCTGGGGGAGGGGCAGGAGGAAAGGGAGGGGGCGGGGCTCCCAGTCCCTCTCGTCTCCTGATTGGTCGCGGGGCTTGTCCGTCGCAGAGCGGATTTCCTCCCCCCGCCCTCCATCCGGTCCGTGGGGCTGGCGGGCGGGCGCCCGGGTTCTCTGGGCAGCCTGGGGGGTCTGCACGGCCCCGGGCCTGGGCTCATTACTATGCATACCCGTGGCATGAATGTGCATGAGCAATCACCGCGGGGCTGAATGGGACCGCAGTGAGCCCCGCCCAGGAGAAGCCCGTGTCGTCATCCTGGAGTAGGGAGCTCATTAATATGCAGATGAGCTAGAACTACTCCATCCTTGATTGGGTCCAGGTGCTTCATTAGGCCCTACATTGCAACTACATTGTTGTCGCATAGATACGGTAGCATCCTATCATCGATCTGGTCGGTGCAGCCATCATTAATATGCATGGATCTTTAGGAATGCCCAAGCTATAATTTAGCTCATGAATATGCATATTCGCTATGAATATTAAAGAGTTGATTGGCTCCAGAGATGCTTCACTGGGCCGCTACACTGCAATTATATCACTGCCGGGCATGTGTCACAGTATGTTACAACCAACCAGGATACATTGTAGCAGAGGGCTCATTAATATGCATATTAATTATGAATAAATGCACATGAGCTTTATATATGAAACCCACGATTGGGTTTAGATGCTTAATTAGGCACCTGGACTGCAATTATATCAGTGCCAGATATGTATGGTATATATATTATTGCTGGATATATATGGTAGCATCTAATCATCGATCTGGTTATAAAAATCATTAATATGCATATTGTTTATGAATATTAAAGTTACGTTTGAACTCGTTAATATGCCTAATAGCTATAAATATTAAAGTCTCGATTGGGTCTAGATGCTTCATTTGGCACCTACATTGCAACTGTGTCATTGCCAGATAGACCCTATAGCATCTTATCATCCATCGGGATATATTGTAGTATACTACTCATTAATATGCATATTGATCGTGAATATTAAAGAAGTGTTTGGGCTGATTAATATGCAGATTAGTGATGAATGTTAACGCCATAACTGGGTCCAAATGCGTAATTAGGAATCTACTCTGCAATTAAATCATTGCAAGATATATTATAGTATCTTATAGTCTACCGTGCTGCTTTATGAGACTCCTTGATACGCGTCTTTTTTATGAATATTAAAGCCCTCGTTGAGTGCAATCATTTAATTATATCACTAAATATATATCGTTAAATATATATTAGATCGTTAAATATCTATCGTTAAATATGCTACGTTGTATAGAACTGATGCAGTAACTGCGGCCTCGCCGGGGCCAGGTCGGGCGGGAGGATGGCATCCTGAGTCTTGCTCGAGATGCATCGGTGGACGCAAGCCAGGGGTTTGTTGGTTCTGCGTCCACCGATTTGTGGGTGTCCAGCCGCTCCCAGTGGCCCTTCACGAGGTCTTTGCCAGTGACCAGCGTGTGTTCGCCCGTATCCCAGCAGTCCTGCATCTTGTTAGGCAGGGTGATCCCCTTGGGCTGGTGGAAGACCGACGCAAAGCAGTTTTCTCCTGGGTGTCGGTTGTCAGCTGTCCCATGTGGTTTAGCAAGGGGCCAGTGTTGTCCCTGTTTTTCTTCCAACTCCCCATGTATCTGAAGTTGGACTTTTTGTTGTCCTTGGTTCCCAGAGCCAGTTTGATGTCATATTGAATGAAATAGTTTGAATGTTTGTAATGGTTGCCCATTAGCCAGTTTCAGGAAGAAGATAAGATTTATCTCCTTATCTAGCTCATTGTTTTTGGACTACGTGCAAAAGGTCCTGACTTTGCTTTTGAATTTTATCTTTAGAAGTCTTTTACAAAAAGAGCAAATATCCTGAGTTCCAAGAGATCAAACCCTAGAGCCTTTTGACCAGATTGGTAAGAAAAGGTCACTTGCAGTGGTATGGAAGTTCCCCAATGTAATTTAAAATGATTAACAAAAGAAACTAATTACTAAGCAAAAGAATCTGTTGAGTAAGATCCGAGCCCAAATTTGGGGGTAATGACAGGCTTGAGGAGGAGTGGCCCAAGACGGCAGCTCACTCAGTAAAAACTGTAACTTACTGTCCCAATTTGGAGGTGACTTCACTTGCAGAACAACGAAGGAAGAATTGCAAGTGTAGGCCGGATCAGATTGATCACCTGAACCACCCTCTCCATGAA